>NC_142734.1:30132695-30432695 GCF_051943395.1 Hippocampus bargibanti
TTGACAGAGATGTATGGCCGAGTCAACATCTCATGCACCTCTTCCCAGAGGGAGATGACTTGTGCACATAACAGAGCGAAGGAAGGCGGGAGCGAAGGGTGGGTGCTGGCTCAGTGACTTGGTTTTGAGGGAGGGGGGGAGATGGAGTGCTGAAGAGAAGCAGAGTGGGCAGTCAACATGATCGAAAAACAAACACGTACAGTAATTACCTCATGACAATGATTCCCGCCTTTCACCTGGAACACTGAGCTCTGCAATCGGCCTTTTTTTAGTCATATACACTGCGTAGGTTTACAAACAAAAAATAGACTATGTTTGGATCACCAAAGCCACCCTGAGCCTTTCTCTTCTCCACAACAAAATGAAGGGATTACAGTAAGTGTAGTCGAAAAACAGAGATGGATGACCAGTCAGTCAGTACAGTAGATTTATGCTGCGTAGTTTGCATTTTGAATATGATGAGCTTTACAAAGCTGCAGCCAAATCAAGGTGACGTTCAAGACATATTATTGTTCTCCGCCAACCATCAAAATGTTTTTTTTCCGACTTATGAAATCCTTTTTGCTGTATTTTGTTGGTGGGTCTTGTTTCTTTTAGTTTTTTCCCCAATTATTGCCATAAGACCACGGAATGGTTTTACCTTATTCCAGGAAACTTCTGTTGTCCTTGAACAGGAACCCACAGAGCAAATGAACACAACAACCCAGACATTCTTCTGATAACAGATAATAGGTCACTGTAATGAAATAATTAGTGATCCACGAATAAATCGGTACCAGCTAGATATGGTGACACACAAAGGAGCTAAAAAAATTACTGAAATAAGGTGAGACCAATATTACTCAAGTGAAAAAAATATAAATGCATTTTATTTGCTCAGTTGTTTCTCAATCCTCCATATTCAGGGTTATTTTTCGCTTTCAATGTCAAAACAATAAATATGATATGAACTCAATCTTTGTCCCCTATTAACATTTTGTGAAGCATAGCAAACATTTGTGTCTTTTAGAAAAAAAATGGAATCCATCTTTTAAAGTAGTCAGATGAGTACTGGTTGCATATCAATCCTTCACTATGAGTTAAAAGATGCTGAAAGCATAACACAGAGATTTCCGGCTGTTTTTTTTTTTTTTTTTTTTTTTTTTTGGGGGGGGGGGGCTTTTTCCTAAAACGTTTAGACTGTGAAAATAAACAACCTATTCTGACCCATCAGGTTTCCACATGCCTCGTGCCATCCAAAACTCAAACATGGGAGTGCTTTATGTGGCAGTTCGTTCCGAAAGGTTGCAAGCAGGGAGATGTCAAATAAAGGGTGGGGGGGGGCTGCAGGAGATTGTAAGACTCAATTAGAAAGGATGTTTGCAGTTTTCCAGTTCAGCAGCAAAATATGGTTATCAGCGAGGCAACCAAATCAAGCATTCACCTAGACCAATCGAAACATTTTTAAATGCATTTTTGTTTAGTCTTGACAGCGCCTCACAGCTCTTATGCAACATATAGTGCATGATGTCACTTTAATATAAAAAATGTTGCAATCACATGATGAAGCTTGGGTGTGAGAGGAGTGAAAATATACTTTGGCAGCTGACCATAAACTCCTACTTATTCTGTATGATTTACTTGGTTGGGAGGATGCAGAATAGCCACAATATGTTTTTACTGAGCTATATGGATCATGCTTCTGCACAATTTTGCAATTGCCGTATTCAGAACCATTTCCTTCACTGTTCAAAGTACTGTATGACAGTGTTGTCAGCAGCAACTGCATTTTGAGAAGACAATAGTCGCACGTTTCTGACTCCCAGATTTAATACTTAGTGATTACATTTTATTGTTTTTGACAAGTCATTCACATTATACAGATGTATAATAACATAACATTATACAGATTCACATTATACAGATGGTTTCAGTGGCGGGCCGTACAAGTCACCCCTAGGCCTTCAGTAGCGCTACGTCTGAATCAATCAGCTGCCAATGTGGTGTGAGATCGCGACATTTCCACTAAAGGATGCTGTTGGCCAGGAAATAAATTGTGACTTGAAGAAACGTAAGAAATTCTGTCATTAAACTGTTCGATCTTTTTACTATGAACGTGTGGATTCATG
Source organism: Hippocampus bargibanti (assembly GCF_051943395.1). Classification (NCBI taxonomy): domain Eukaryota; kingdom Metazoa; phylum Chordata; class Actinopteri; order Syngnathiformes; family Syngnathidae; genus Hippocampus; species Hippocampus bargibanti. The sequence goes on from NC_142734.1 coordinate 30,134,804, forward strand.
ATAACGTCATAAAGTTGCAATATTATTAGCTATTTTTGCTATCTTTAGAGCTTTCCAACCTGAATGAAATGTCCATCTATTCATGAAAAGTCCGTCTTGAAAACAGCTGTAACAGTATATCTGCAACAAAATCCATTTATTCTCCTTTTTTAACCATTGTGGGTTGACATAACCACTATTAAATCAACACAAATATATTTGCTTATGCAGCTCGCTACCGATACAGTATGCTAGCTGTGGCCAGTATGCTCCTATCACCAGCGGCTAGTGATACTATGATTGGCTCGTGACTAGCCAATCATGTGACTGTCCAATCATAATTTGCGAAAAGTCTGACCTCGCCATTGCTTTTGAGCAGGTATTGGTTTGCCAACTCAAAATCTGATTGGTTAGAGCAACAGTTTTATCGACACATTTGATGTGACAGGGCCCGCAGAACTGATTTTGAAGGCATCCAGGTATATTTCTGACCCTGGTAACAAATGATGAATGAAATGTGATTGGTTAAATGCTTGAATATGAAAACACACATCTGGAAGCAGCACAACAAGGGTAAAACAATGAAAGGAAGCTGAAAGACAATTTGAAATTATTTAATAAGAATTCATGGTAAAAAAAATACAATTCACATTAGTCTGTGATACAGATATTTTTAGGTCAGCACTGAAGGCGTTGCAGGCACTGACGGCCCACCACTGCCAAATTAGGGACCTGGGGGCAATGGTACTGATACATTGTGGTTCCACTCATCTTTTCTACTCGTTTATCGCAATGTGAATTAAAGTACAAAAGGTCCATGCACAATTTGTCTAGCAATAGCACATAAGTCATTGGGGGAATTTGTGACAAACTGCATTGAAGCAGGTGAATGCAACCAGCAGGTTCGGCATGACGTCACCCAAGATCTAAAAGTGAACGTAATTCAAGCAAACCTCCATTATTGATTTTTATCCATTACCCAGGTCCTTCTCAAATAATGGGGCGCCCCCCACGAGAGAGGAGAGGAGTGTGACTCTGGGGAACATTTTTTTTGTCCAAGAATAAAGTGCAATTGCACTTCCACTACAGCAGGTGGCAGTGGCGACCATATTATCAAAGAGTGCGCAGCGAGTATTCGGTCGAATGTGTAGCTTCGTTTTTGAAAATGTGTTGGCAATATAAAATGCAGTAAACAAATATTAATTATCCAAACCAGTTATCCTCTCTATTGTGGCATACTGGTTACTATCCCAGGCGTATTTGGGAAGTAGTAAGAAAAACCCAGGCTTGGTGAATGAAAATGACCACCTCTGTCATATCCCAATCCAGCAAAATCCAGAATTGCTCATTCAGTTATTTTCAGACATTGTAAAATAACAAAAGTTTTATCTGGTTGTTTAATTTCATACATGGGTGGGTGAGCGGAAACTCCAGAGACCCAGCTATAATATTTGTATACAAGCAATTCAAAAGCACATTTCCCTTGAATGAGAGAAACAAAGCATTTTACCATTGTGCAAGCAATTAAAAAAAATGTCGAGTGATACATGACTGAGAGAGCGTGATGAGCTCAGTGTGTGAACTGGGCAGCGAGCCCGAAGGCCATCACATACTCGAGTGAAATGAGTGACTAAACATTTATACTAGCCCCAAACGAGTTACATCTGAGCTATTGGGGCAGTTGTCGCACGCAAACATTGACACTGGCACCACTTTTGCATCTGTAAAAAAATACCCCTATTACCTTCTTGGGACTCTTTCAAAAAAAAAATTTAACCCCTCAGTATTATTATATATAGTAATATTGTTTTTTATCTTTTCACACCATCCCCCTTTCAAATTGCTGCTGTGGACTGCAAATTTCCCCATTGTTGGATGAATAAAGGTTTTCCGATTCTGATATCTGACACGTAACAGGGGAAAGTAGCATCAAAATAACAAATACATGAACGTGGTGGAGGCACAGAGGTCTACTAGTTTGTCCATCTGCCTCACAGTTCAGAGATCACAGGTGCAGGGATGTCCTTGTGTGGAGTTTGCATGTTCTCCCCTGTATTGTATCCAGTGAAAGCAATGCCCTATTCATATCTATGCGGGCTGCGTATGTCGTGCGGCCACCAAACCATCCACGTACATAAGAGATTTTCAAGTTCAAACTGACTACCAAGCTACTTTTGTAACAGGTCTTGATGATGCGGTAATAAAATAAAATAAAATTAAATAAAACCTTCACATTTTAGGCTATCCCAGTCCCAGCCACGATGCAGGCCCTGTACCTCTGCTCTGGGCGCATCTAATTGAAAGCGATCTTGGACCAAGAGGGTTCTGTTTCTTCTCTAATCTAGTCCAGTGGATGTGGGCGGGTGCGGACTCACATGGCCTCAATTACCTTCCACCCCAGACCCCAGAAGACTGGGTCCCCCTCCCTACTCTCTATCCATCTCACCGACGTGCTCCTCTGCCAAAACGTTGGCCCAGGTCTTTCTGAGCAGTTCATTTTATTAAGTACATACTACAGAGTTCCTGTCCTTCACAGGAGCCGGGAGATGTTATCTCCCCTGCTGTCGTATATAGTTACCTACAAAATATTCTATAAATTAAATTGGGATTGGCATATCGTATCATATAGAGGTGGAGGCAGAGGTGGTTCGGGCACTTTTGAGAATCCAGGAAGTAAGGCAAAAGACTATTAGGATCTTCTGGTGTTTATACTGGATGGAAAAGCACTGTGAGGTCATTGGAAAGGTGAAGGTGAGGGAATCTTCAAAATTTCAAATGATGTTAAGACACTAAGAATGACATGAACGACACACATAGACCTCACATGAGGACACTGGTTGTTTCAGTCGACATTAATGCCTTGATGCAGTTGTTCAAGAAAGTGTATATCATGATTGATCCATTATTGATTCAGAACCCAGCATGACAATGACATCAGTTAATGGAAAGTTCATGTGCATTTATTTGAATTCTTTTTTCAAGTTAACCATACCAGGAAAGGCCGTTGTCCCTCAAATGTCTTCATTCGTAGACTTCCCTCCTCACAATTGATTGTCGGCTCTTGACGTTGAGTAGCAGTCACTCTGTGTTTGTCCACCACTTTGGAACATGTGGTTTTGGTTACACAATGTTATAATGCTTAACAATGTTTCTGCCTTGGAGCTCAGCACACTGCATAAAGGCTACTTTGTGCCTTGATATACCCCCCCACGCACGCGCACGCGCGAACACACACACGCACGCACATACTCACTCACTCAGGGATGATGACTATATGCTATTAAAGCCATGTTGATTGGTTTCCCCAGCACACTTAAGGTGCATTGCAATAGTGGAACCACCAAACTGACACAATATTATTTTTTAATGTATTAATATTGTTTGGTATTCATTCATACAAAGGCTGTTCTTTACTCAGCCACATGAAAAACATGAACAATGTCTCAAAACCACATAACCAAGGCGGAAAAATTCCTGCTGTTTTAGACTTGTATCGGCCATTTTGGTCAAGGTCAAAGTCGTCAATGAGCCTCAAAATTGGCCATAAATTCCCAACGTTCTATTTTTTTTCTTTAAAAAAAAAAAAAATCACAAAAATGTGTTTCATTTCAATTTTTTCGACATGCAGTATTGTCATGTCAAGCACTGAGTAAAATCTACCATTTTTATAATTCAAAAGAAATGCCTGTGTCAGAACTAGTAAAATCAATCATTTGTCGCCATCTAGTGGCACACTGTAATCTAAGTGAAGGGCCCGATGCAGCGTAATATTTTGAGGTCTTTTCAAGGTATTTTCTGGTTTGACCAAATATTGACTTGATGAAAAAAATGCAAAAATAAACATTAGCTAAAGCTTAGCTACCATATCAACATTGAGAGTTTATCAGCCAAAGCGAACCTCAATGTGAACCTCACAGATGTCTAAACCAGGAAGACACGGTACATTAGAATACATGGTATACATCTGAATGAGCATTTTTCTTAATCATCACATATTTGGTGTGTTCAACACCAGTAGTTTAAAGAAAATGGGAAACGTAAAAAAATGAGGGAAAAAGAGGGATAAATAATGTGTGTGTACACAAAGAGAAAAGGCGAGATGTCCTTTCAAACAACAGTACAGGTACATCTCAATAAATTTGAGTATGGAAAACTTTAACAATTTATTGTGGAGAAATTGGCCTTCTAGAAATGTAGGCATTGTGTTTAATCTATAGCAATCACTTCTGATTTTTGAATTACTGTATGATTTACATTTTTACCAATTCATGAAAACATACCGGTATCATACCATGTATCCATACCATTTATTGTTTTGAGTGTTTTCATTCATGAGCACCCATGTAGTGAACAAAACCAAAGTAATCCAATGTTCTCAAAGAGAAGCGGTGATGAGAAAATGCTGCCTCAAACCAAGTCAAGTCCTCCCTGTTTAACCCTTTTTTGGATTTCTGTGTTTAAGTATGATAAGGATTTTTTTTTGTAAGAACAGCCGCTTGGACACAAGGTAGTCATGAGGGAGCTGTTCATTCTCACTCTGGTCGTATGCGCCAGTAAGAATATCTTTGTTGAATATTGATTGCTACTGAGAGCGGTCGTCTAATGTTTAAAGCAACATGATAGTGACATGTTGCACAAAGTAGTGCCGAAAAGGAACGTTAAATGGTGTTGCTGACATATTTTTAGTCCGCGGATGTGGCCTTCCCGCCGACCCTCCTGTGCTGACTCGAGTGGTCGTAGGAGTGGACGTCAAGCCTCACAGTTGGCCGTGGCAGGTGAGGTCCCACTTTTGGGGATTAATTTGTCTTTTCGTTGCTATTCATAGTAGTTTTGCGCCAACTACAACCATATGCAACCGTCCGTGGACACACCCCCCACCACCCCAAAAAAATGTACTGCTACCTGGCTTCCTGTAATCCAGTTTTCTCTTCAATCAGACAGCAGTGGACGCTGGAGTCTTGTGGGGGTGGGGGGAGATTTTGAAAGTGGGTCCTCACTGCTGCTCACTGCATAAAGTAAAGGAAAAATTTACACTTTCATCAGCAGACAAGTTTACACTGACATAATGAAACTATTTGTATTCTGCCCTAACCAATAGTTGGTGTGTAGACAGCGATCTTAAAGGATAACCGACGTCTCCGGACATCTCCATTTAAAATTACATTAACGTAACAGGCCTATTCTCTAGCTCATTCAACAATTCTATGGTAAGCATGTCAAATGCTTAACTGATGAAATATTGATGTAAGCTTATAAATAACTTGCACAACAAACAGTAAAATATATAATGGTGTAAATATACTTACAGATTGTGCCTGAACAAGTCAAAAGAAAGAGGATTGATGTGGATGTGATAACACCCCTCCACTGTTGTATTTCAAAATGGCTACTCCACAACTTTTTCAGTGGTTTTAACTATTTCCACCACTAGGGACCACCATGCTGCATTGTAATGCAATTACTGGGGGCAGAACAATTTGACTGCCTTATCCAAATAAAATAACACTAATTTTTGTCCTTCTGATGCTAGAGACAAGTCCAGCCCGACAAATGTACATGTACATTTGAGGGATTGGAGAATTTTGAGAAAGAAAATGACTTTAGCAGTGGCACCATATTATTTTGCCATATATGCAGAATCATTTGGGACTTAGTGATTTACAAATGTTCAATTCTGATATGACAAATATCACAAAGTGATTGAGAAAAACTGTACTGCAATAGCAAGCGGCCCGCAATCGTCTTGAATACGAATTGCATGGACAGAAAAGGCCGAGACACCCGTTCAACCACTTAACACAATAATGTCAACAATCCCACAGTGGCCGTCACAACTATAGAGTGGAAGTGTGTAAGGACATCTTAAAGGCGAGTGAGGAAAACTTGGCAGCTCAAAAGATGGCCCGGCCGGATCATCAACCATGAGTGTAACAACATCCTGCTCAGCCGGTAACAGCATCAATGTGACAGCCGTCCACACACAGTGGGAACTCATAAAAGGGAGCTTATGTTGAGGTGTCAGGACATTGTACTGTTTACATGCCGTGTCCTGCTACATTTCTCTTTTGCAGCAATGACATTGCGCTGATCAAGCTTTCCTCCTCTGTGGTCTTGTCTGACAACATCATGCCATCTTACCTTCCACCACCTCATGCCGTCCTACCCCATGGCGCCGAATGCTACATAACTGGCTGGGGTCGGGTGTCCAATGAGTCACTAATGAAACATTTTCCATTTGATTATCCTTTGAATTATCCAATAATTGGACCCAGGTTGACCAGAGTTAAAATCTCACTTGCACATAATATCTAACTGGGTTTGCGAGACTCCATTTCTCAGCTGCTACTGGTACCAAACGTGGATAAAAATGTATCACGAAGTGTAAAAAACATACCAAATCTAGAAGGTAGTGACACCTGAAAGACTGCAGGATAAACTTTTCATCAAGAGAGGGCGCTAATCGACTGTGAAAGGGTCATGAGTGGCTTAGTTCAGAAATTTCAAATTCACTGCGGGAGGCCATTTTCGGTCCTCATGGTATTTTGCGCGCCCTCGTTTGAGATTGTGTAATGTTTGTGTTAATGTTTTTTTGCTCTAACTTAATTCACGGTTGTCAGTGTCTAATAAAGCAATTATTGTAGTCTGTATTGGGGAGTAGTATGCGGTGCACACATGAACATACAAAAGAACACCCAGACAGGTTTTGTACTTGGATAGAAGACCACCAGGGGATGCTAGCTAGCTAATTTGGTTGTTAGCCGAAGTTATTCAGTCTGCTGTATTTGGGGCAATTGAAAGCCGTTTACTTTGTCGTTTTAAAAGTAATATTTTAAGCAATTTATTATGAAATATAAAGTTACGTATTAAGCTATTAATATATACATGTAAAAATTTGGGCAAGCAGTGCTTGTGATTCGTTTTGCTTGAGTTTTACTTTATTGTTCGATGAATTGGAAGGATTTTCATCATACGGGAAAGGTAAAACCCCAATTCTATAGCCGCTAGTCTTATTTATCTTGTGTGTGTTGTAGCCGTCAGCTGACGGTGCTCGAGCTCACATTCTGCAGCAGGCTCTCCTGCCGGTGGTCGACCATAACACCTGCTCACACCTCGACAAGATGGTTTGCACTGGCGGAGATGGCATCACTGCCGGCTGTAATGTGAGGCTAAACGGGACACTGCAAATCAAGACATGAGAAGATAGTAAACCACATTTCAGATTCATTTGTGCATTACATGACAGGGAGACTCTGGGGGTTCTTTGAACTGCCAGACTCCCGATAGATCCTGGACCATGCACGGCGTGGTGAGCTTTGGTTCAGGGCAGAGCCGCAACGTCTTCCAGAAGTCAACAGTATTTACTCGAGTCAGCTCCTATCTGGACTGGATTGACATAGTAAGCAACAACTATTCATCAGAACAGCAGGAGATCCCTGGGGTCGATAAAACATCTTGGCTTTGCAAAAACAAGATGCTGTATGTATGTTAAACAATGTTTTTGTTTGTGTCTACAGGTTAAGAGCAAATACTGACGCAGCTGTTCAAAGGGCAAACCAAAAATGGTCTAATACAAATTAAAATGTGTCTCATAAAACGGGGACATTTTGGATTGCTGTCTTTACATTGGCTATTTTGTGGTCATATCTGTCACGAGAACAATGGTCTTAGTTTTATTCTACCAAATAAAATCAACATCTCATTTGAGGAAATACGTATTTTGGTTGCCGTTGGCTAACAGGTTTAAATGCTAGTGTATATACAACATCATTGTTTTTTCAAAGAAAAAAAAGGGAGAATATGGTTCACAGAAATGTTTTTATTCCGATATGATACTCTCAAAATAAATTGCTTTCAGTTCAAATATCTTCATAATACTCACCAAAAAAAGTCCTTAAAAATACACAAAACACCATAATTGTGATCTTCAATGTTTTCTGTAATTGGCATTCACCACAGAGAGCAATTTACATAAACATCGCCATCATTAAAATCTTTTATCCTTGGAAGATAAACTCTTGTAGACAAATGAGGTAATCTGTGAGGAGAATCTGTCAATACAATGCGAAAAGGTTATTCCAGGTGAGGTTAGGGATAAAATTACTTGTTTCGTACAAATGCTCACAGTGTATCATTAATTATGTTTTTCTCCCCGACTAGATTCCAGTCACACACAGGGCAAAAGAACGCTCGCAAAGTTCGATCTGTTTCTTCCCGTGTCTTCTTCTCATCTGACATTCGGCAGCTATTGATAAAACACTGCACGCTAATGGGAACATTTGCCCCAGTGAATAAAGAGCCTTCTGCTGCGTGGCTCATTGCCAGCCTGGTCGGAGGTGAAAACAGGGCCCTGAGTCAAGCTGTGGGTTGATGAGCAAGTCTTGCTGTTCGAACAGTGCAGCTGCACACTCAAAGAGACTCTTGTTGGTCATCTTGAATAAGACAACACGGAAAATAAAAAGGGTAGCAGTGGAGAAGAGTCTATGTCGCGGGTTTTGGAAAGTGACTGATTTTCCCGTGACGACTGCGTGAAGGCAGGCCACTAATGTCTTCGATTGTTCTTTCCCTTGGAGGAGAACAACTGACACTGAACGGGCAACAAAAAAAGTCAATTTGGTTGTAGTACACATTGAAGCAGGCAAAATTAAACAGGGTGAAAACGATGGGCATAATTTAAAGAGAATGCCTTATTAACTAAAAGATAACCATTTCTTTTGAACCACGCCCACCATCCGTTGAAAGAACATATTCCAAAACCGTTTAATTAATTCATTACAAAATGTATAAATATGATCAAAATGCAACAAAACTGTCAACAAGTTGTATTTGTCGTTGGATGGGAAATAAGATCTATAAATTCAAACAAAAGCACAGTGTAACAAGTCTAATGTCAAGTGTCAAGAGAAAAAAGGGTTCTGTGTTAACAAATATCTCAAAATGTGGTAAAAAAAAACCCAATATATCTCCTCATCATCCATTCAATGATAGTAGAGAGAATCTACCCTCAATCGTTAATCGTAACATTTGTCAGTTTGGTGTTGTGCGAGGGTGTCAAACTTATTTTCTTGCTGCGGGCCACATTGTAGTTACGGTTTCCTCTGGGTGGCCGTTACGAATTTTGGGAATGTTTTATCCTCTCCACATTACATATGGAGCTCACATCAAATTAATTCATTCAATGCCATCCTCGAATTTATTCGGGAATTGAAAAGCATGACGTGCAGCGCCATTCCCAAATTTGGTCGTGTTTTGATTTTTGTTGCAGGGGTGGACGGGTGCACTCTTTTTTTCTGATTAAAGAAGAGAGTCGAACGTTTCTTACGCTTCATTGAATGTTTATATAGTCCTAAAACGCAATATTTTGTGGGTCCTGCAATTTGAGTGAAAATGACAAAAACCCTGGCACTGGAGTGGACGCATTTTTGCACGTCGTCTGGCAGTGAATGAGTTAATGAATAACTAGTTTTCAAATTTAAAGTAAAAAATAATGACTTATTGTGGTTTACATAGGACAATTTGAAATTTTGGTTCGGACTTTAGCAAGCAACATGGAATTTCACAAGTATGTTTTGTTTTCGCGTGCCCAATAAAATGATGCGGCGGGCCAGATTTGGCCTCCCCGGGCCTTGTCTTTGACAAATGTGGCGTAGTGTAATGTGGAAATACAAGGCGTTTTGTCAAAAGTTGATTACACCGCTGCTCTGTCTGAAAAACAGAGTTCCACTTTAATCCTGTCGCTAATGGCGGAACATTTTCCCACTGAATTCCATTGCAGGGTTCAGAAAACCAAAGATATGTTGGTGTTAGGTAGTAAAAAAAGATGTGCTGCTTGAACAGAAGCCAACAGTTGTCCGAGATGTCTCGTCTTTGTTACGAAGCTCCTAAAGCAATGATATCGCACGCCACTCCCGGTGTGGTGAGTTGGAACAGTTGTGGTAGCCTGCAGAGAAAAATGTCACAAAGTCTGGTGGCTGGAGTATGCGATAGTTGCTCCTGGTCCTCACACAAAATATATATATATATCCCTGGTGAAGTCTTATGAGATGGTCCATCAAATAAAGCGACTTAGACATGATAAAAGACGATTTGGTGCCACCTAGTCTGGTCTTGACGTGTTCCCAATTGATGGAAGATTGTATATTCTGGGTAGGTTTGAAAGTTATCATCAAATGGGGGGCACCTTGTCCTCATACTGTGGTGGGGGGGTAAGAGGTTCTATACTAATACCAGCAGCCAGTTGAGGATTAGGCACCTTCTCTGATTTGATCCTACGGATCTTGAGGGGAAGGAGCCTGCGACCACTTTTATTCGGTCTCTGGTTTGAGGCGGAAGCAGCTGGAGATGTGGTGCCGGAGCCAGGGCTGACTTGAGAACCAGGATCCCGGACCTCTGGACCCTCAGATTCATACTGCACCCCATCGACTTGGACCAAGTCGTCGTAGGAAGGGAGCTGGGAGGAGCTGGGCTGAACGGGGCTTTGACGGACTGGGTACTGGCCACTGCCTACTGCCTCTTCATAGGTGGGCACGGCGTAGCGTTGGGTGTCTTGCTCAGCACTGCACACATGTCAAGAAAAAAATAATAAATAAACTCTTGTGAGAGAAATTGCCATCATCGCAACACAGATTGACCTATTGATAATTTAGGATGTTCCACAAAAAAATAACTAAAAAAAGTATTTGGTCATGAAAAGCCCTGACGCAGTTTTGTTTTGTTACTTTTACAGTTTATGTAGCAAAATGTTGAGACAGAGTTATTGTCATGCGTGACATTTCGTTTCACAAAGAGCTTTTGTCCTCTCCATGATTTACTCAAGGTAGTCACGCATGACAAAAGCTACAAACTAACTTTTTGGATGGTTAAGAAAAAAAAGAGGCAACTTCTATTATGGTATGTTCAGGCCTCGCAATATCACACAGCACAATCCTCCGTCTAAAATGGCTTCCTTTGAAGTAGGTTGTCAGTGAATGAATTAGACATGCCTGGGACCTGTTTTTGTCAAAATACCTCCAAGGGGATCAAGAATGACACCACACATTTCATACTCTTTTTTTACATATAAAAGTTAGAGGTAGCCACATTGGACGAGTTACAGAAGACCTGAAACTTCCAAAATGTTGTCATCATGAAAACTGTTATCACATGACCAGTGTTGTGTCTTTTTTTGAACTTTTATTGCGTTAATGTGCCGTGACATGACATACCAGAAACTCCCTGACTGAAGAAATTCCTACAAACGTCAAAGAGCTGCATGCAAGTACCAGACCATTTTTATCGAGCATCTTTGTCTTTATTAAATTCACAGAGTTGCTTGTTCTGTAACCACAAGGGGACACAAGCCAGTGTCTTATTGTATTCCAAGCCTGTATAAATACAGAGTGTCGTGTCAGGAAGGGCATCCGGCGTAAAAGCTTGGCCAAAACCAACATGTGAATCAAACCTCTGAAGATGATTCTCTGTGGAGGGAAAATCTGAAAGGAAAATATGACTGATTTATTTATTTATCTATTTATTTATTGCTTTATTTATTTATGAATGTATTTGTTTATTTATATATTTATTTGGGCGTTTATGTATGTATGTATTTATTTTTTTGTTTGTTTTAAACATGCTGGACAATTTGAGGGATTTTCAAACAGGTGGGGTTTTATTTATTTATTCAGGTTGTCCCCCACCTGGTGCCCAAAGACAGCTGGGATAGGCTCCGGCACCCCTCGCGACCCCAATGACGAATAAGTGGTACAGAAAATGGATATATGGATTTTTTTTTTTTTTTTGAGGGGGGGGGGGCAAACCAAATCAATTCCTTATTATAATTATAAAGATGGTGGACATTTTGGGGGATTTTCAAACAGGTAAGTGTTTTTTTTTTATTGTATATAATAATAATAATAATAATAATAATAATAATAATAATTGTTATTATTATTATTATTATTATATTTTATTTTTTATAACTAAGGTAATTTCTCACAAAAAAAAATCACCAGGAAAATTCTGGAGCGTGTCTTGAATGATCCTATTCAGAGGAGGCGGTTGATTGCGGACCATGAAAGTAAGTCACACCACACCCATCATCGAACTCACACATGTTGTGTCAAAACCAAAGAAGTCTTTGATTACCTATAATGACTGCGGGGTGTAAAAAGGAGAATGATATTGTCAAATAAGAATCTGAAGGGAAAAAAAGAGGTCTGATAAAAACATTAAAAGCATTAATTGTATTTTCATTCAGGGTCTCCACTTCATCACGAGTGTATTACACTTGCATTTCAATCCTGCCTTCAGATGTCTTGAAACAAAGGAGAACAAAAACGTGATTTCACTTACATTTCTACATCCCCATTCTCCCTGGCGGTCACTGCTCTGTGATTCTGGGCCTCCTGGAGCCTGCGCTGCTCCCTCTGCTTGTTCCTCATTCCCAGGCACAAGGACATCATCAACATGACCACCCCCGAGGCCACCAGGACAAAAGCCACAGAAGAAGCTTTACTTTTCCTGTTCCCAGATGAATCCACTTCTCCACCACCTGAACTATTATTGTTGTTATTTGCATTCGGTCCTGCGGGCACTACGCTCCAGACGATCATGACAATGCCAAGTGCCACGAGTCCGACACCCAGAGCGCAGAGCGCATACTGGGAACCAGAATTTCCACTGTTTTCATTGATGCTACTGCTGTTGTTGTTGTTGTTGTTATTGTCATTGACATGTCTTCTGTTGTGAGGACTGGAATGTCCGTCCACAGTGGAACGCATTTTAAGAGTAACTTGGATTCAATCTGTTGATCAGGTGCAGTGAGGTCAGAAACTGCAAGAAAAAAACCACACATGGTTAATGTAGCTGTGAAAAATATTTACAGCTACCTGGTGAGGGTTTTACTAGTCAACATATCAATGTCATGTACTTGTGTTTGCAACTATGAGGAAACAAGTTTCTCCCATTCATAGTTTTGCACTGAATGCAATGCGAAGCCTTGTTTTCACAGGAAAAACCCTCAAAATAAAATGACATAACGCCACTGATGCGTCGAAGCAAAAGGTGTGTTTGAATAGTCAAAGATTTACGGTCAAGTCACTTATTTTTCCAGAGTAAGGATAGAAACTGAATATGGGCAGTCGTGCCGACAAAGGACATGCCACAACATCCAATATACGATTGTCTATATCACAGATGTCAAAGTCAGGGCAGTGGGGGGGTGGGGCAAATTTGCCCTCCGCATCATTTTAATCGTCCTGCAAAAGCAAATCAAGCATGTCAAGTGCCATGATGCTTGCTAAAGGCCGAATCAAAATTTCAAATGGTGCCATGTAAACCACAATAACAGTTATTATTCTTGATTTCAGATTTGAAAACTACTTATTCAGTAATTGTTTGTGCGTTCTGTATGTAATACGTGGAGGAGATTAAACATTCTCTTGGTTTCTACAAATTCCGGACTCAAATTTCAAATTGTCGTATGAAAACCACTATAACAAAATTAGTTATTCATTCATTTGTTGTGCGTTCTGTATGTTATATGTGGAGGATATGAAACATTCTAATGGTTTCCACAAATTCACAACGGCCTTCGAGAGGAAACTGTAACTACAATGTGGCCCGAAGCAAAAAAATGAGTTGGACACCCCTGATTTATAGCCTTCGTATGCCACCAGTGTCAGATGGGCGTCCGACAAAACACTGGGCGGACGTTCTCAAAGTCAAAGTCAAAGTAAGCTTTATTGTCAAATATGCTAATATGCATGACATACAGCACAGATGAAATTACTGTCCTCTCGGACCCAGCGTGCAAGGCACTTATAATGACTTTAACAAACATAATAAACACTAAAATGGGTTCTCAGCTCTATACTATGCTTAAGAAAAACAGAGATTAATTTCACATACGCGTTGCAGTTTTTGTGGAGATTTCTGGATACGTGAAACGCTTATGCGAAACTGCTAAGCTAAAAGCATCATCACTTTTTTTAAAAGGTAGCATTTTCAGATAGCAGTATCTAAAATGTCTAATGTATCACTTTGTTGTTTTTTTTTTTCACTTCAATGGACAACTGAAATGATCTTTGGTTTTTATTTGATCATTTGGTAACAAGACTGTGAACCAAACAATAATAATAATAATAATAATAATAATAATAATAATAATAATAATAATACATTTTATTTCAAGCGCCTGTCAAAGCGCTCAAGAACACATTACAAATCTAGCTACTTTACATTTTTTGAGCTTTACAGTTCACAGCTATTTTACCTGAATCATATTTGTTTTTATTTTGGGTTATTTTCACAACTTTAGGGAGTTATTGGACTAACTAACATAAAACTTTGTGGATTGAATCCTGGGCCATATCCTGTGGAAAATGTGTCTTAAAATCACAACAAAAACAAAAAATAAGGAGTCAATTTCTAATCTGAGCTCCTCGTCCCCTCCACCCAAATAAGAGGCCCCCGCCCAGGACATGGACAGCTCGGAGGGACGCACGCGCACAGCAGAGCACCCAAGAATGTGTGGCATGAGTCAAAATTATGACGTGAACAACTAAAGTCACCCCATGAGATCAACTGATTTCGTAGACGTGCCTCAAAATTCTTCTCGGGGTGTTCATTGCAACGCAACAGAGACATCCAGAAGGGAAGTAGAATGGAACGTTCGAGGTTAGGTTTTGTCCCCGAGATAAAAACCTCTACACACCAAAATTAAACCCATGCGACGGCTGGTGAATGCTACGTTTGGCGTTGGAACTCAAGTTTAAACACACGTAGTGACAAATGCAAAATAACATCCATGTTGCGTCGGACAGAGCAACGACACACCACACGCTAGTGATAAACTTTATACAAAAACACAGATAAAGCGATTGTCTTTGTGTGAGCATCGGCCGAGTAAAGAAAGTGTTTTTTTCTTGTTTTGTTTTGAAACTCACCCCCGTCACACAGTACTCATCTCCGCCACATTATCCGCATGTGGTTGTCGAACGAACGTGATGCGAAAACAAGTATACGGAAGTATATTTTAGTGATAAAACGACAAAAAAAGATCTGCTTTTGCTTTCAAATAAACGGTAGAAAGGGGGCAGGGAGAGAGACGACACCAGACCGAGGAGGAGGATACCTCGACTTCGAGGTTAACCCTTTCCTGACGTCCTTCAAACTGTCAGCATCACACAGTGTAGAGTGGTGGGCATGTCTTTAATTTTACTTTATAACATTTAACATTATCACAAAATTAACAAAAAATTCTCAACATTGTTGAGAAATTGTTATTTTGTAATATTGATAATACCACAAAAGTGTATAATAGTGGTGGGCAGTCAGGGCCTGCAAGGCCTTCTCTGCTGGCCTAAAATATCAGAATCACAGACTAATTTTAATTATATGTTGCCCGTGATTTTCATTAAATAATCCCAAATTGTCTTTCACTTTCCTTTCATTGCTTCTCCCTTGTTGTGCTGCTTCCAGGTGTGTTTCGTTTCAGCATTTAGACGTAGCACTACTGAAGGCCTATGAGTGGCATCCACAGCCCGCCACTGCAACTATCATATTGGTGTCTAGTCAACTCGCAAAATATGTCAATGAACAGCGTTTAATAATATTATTAAGTATATTCCGGGCACCTGTGAGTTACAAACAATGGCTGCGGATCACGAATGCAAAGAAGAGAGGGATTCACATCATTTTTATATCATCATAAGGGCGCTACCAAAACTTATGATGTGGCATCTGGACTTTTTTTTCTTCGAAACAGATTCTTTGCTTGTATCAACTGACACGCTCTAATCCTAACTGCTGATGTGTGTTTTCAAGGACAAATCTGGCTATAAACCAGAGGTACATTGTGTACATGACAAAGTTATAATTGTATCACCAAGTATGGGCAGAATACTGGGGCGAGTGCTCAACTCTAAACTAGTGTAAGTTATTCACATGACATGCATGACATTTGAATGCAGAACTTAAAACCCGTATTCGTGTTTGTGTGTACATTTTCTGGCACACTGAGGGGTTTATAACTTCCACCCTCCTAAATGAACCTATGATTAAGCAAAATTGTCTTGAACCCCGTTGTGCTAGAATTAGCGGTCACCAATTTGATTTTTTTTTTTGCACCACACACCACCACATATGAAGCAACATTTCCACAGACTAGCGGAGAAACAAATAAATACAACTCACCAATTACCCAAATAGAGTTGTGGTAAGCAGAGGAAGCTCTGCGTTTGTTCCTCTTTCAGAAACAGGTCCCATGTTGAGGTCATGGGAGTCAATGACACCAAAAGTGTGACGTCTAAAATACTCTGCTTCACCACAATAGGACATTGTTTTTTATTTTTTATTTTTTTACATCACCAAGTTGGTTAGCCTTAGTTGATGTGGTTTGGTCTGGGTTAGAGTTGGGGGAAACACTTTTTTTTTTCATTCAATTTGTGAAAACAATATCAATGAATAAAAAGTTAGTATATGAGGCTCTGTGGAGTAGGTAAAACTAATTAATCTTTTTTTCTCTCTCTGTAAACAGTATTGCTATCCTGTCCCCTGTTCAAAGAACAAAGAGAAGAACACAAGTGGTGGTGCCGCATAATTCACGTAAGTTAATATCTTGTTGTTTTCACTCCACCATCCTTCTGGGACCTTCTATTTAGGAGACTACATCATTCTTGTTTAGCGTCACATTGAACACCTGCTTCTCACTTCTACTTCCTGCTAACTGTAACAAACCACAACTAAAAGATCACTTCTATTTCACTTTTATTTGTTATCAATTCACACAAACATTTGTCAACTCTGTATGTGACTGTGTGTGTGTTCTAAATGAAAATGACAAACATCCATTGTACTCAACATCTTTTGTCCATTGAGATTTACAAAATTGACGAGGTAATGACACATCAGAGCCGCAGACATATGAAGACTTATTTTACATCGATAAGACCCATTCTTTTGTTTTGTGTCATCCATCACGTGCCGAATACAAATCCATCATACAAATCCCACTCACAACAAATATAAAAATAATCCATATATCTTCAATTCTGCGCTTTTTGATTCAGTGACAAAAGTCACATCTTCTATTTGATGCAATGAATCAACACGAGAACAAAAAAGTACAGTAAGTGCAGTGTATGACCAAAAGGTTTCTCTTGTCGCACTCCCATAACCTCACACGTTGGTCACCCCGATGTTGGTATAAGCCCGAATGGGGCTTCCTTGTGTCCGAGGCGGTGTTTGCTCTCTGATCTCACGAGGTAGTGACCCGTAACTGCTGTGGTAGCTCATGTCCCGCCCATTGCGCATCTTTGGACTGAAACCTGTTGGCGGCTGCAACACAAATGAAAAGGGTTGTTCATAGGATCAGCTTTTGCAGGATCAGCAGTTATTTCAATTTCATATCAAATGTCTAGTTTAGTTGAGGACAAGTGTACAATAAAATGGATGCAGAGATCTTATATTTTGTAAAGTGACCAGATAAATTGCCGTGTCCACCCCATCCTCATATGGAACGACCGTACATGACATTCAGTCTTTCTGGACTTTTACATTTTAATTACAATACAATACAATACAATACATATTGATTTATATTGTGCTTGAATAAGATCTCCACTTTCTAATTTATGGTGGTCAATTATGGTGAAATCTGACTATTTTGTTGACATTCCCCTAGCGCAAAACTATTAAATGCAAGTGTATCAGTGACATGCGGTGAGGTTCATGGCTGGTGAGGCACTGACGTCATCAATGACGTCACCGCTCGTCTCTGCTTAGTATTTGAACGGTAAATTCAGCGATTTTGAAAAAAATCCTAAAACGGTGAAGTTAAATGGACAAGAACTTTAAAGTTCAAATCAGTAAATACATCTAACTGTTTAATTTATTTTTTCATTTGATATTTCCATGACAGCTTTCCATGATGACAGGTGAGGGACTGCCTCACCTGCCTCCACTGACTGCACGTCACTGAAGTGTATCAAACAATAGTTTTGCTGTGGGCGACATTGTAGTTAGGGTTTTCTCTCGGGGGGCCGTGATGAATTTGGGGAAGTTAGTTTTCAAATCTGAAGTCAAGAAAGAACGAGATCCTGGATACAAGTGGCCGAAATGAGCTTTTTCCGTAGGGTGTCCGGGCTCTCCCTTAGAGATAAGGTGAGAAGCTCGGTCATCTGCGAGGGGCTCAGAGTCGAGACGCTTTTCCTCCACATTGAGAGGAGCCAGATGAGGTGGCTCGGGCATCTGATTAGGATGCCTACTGGACCCCTCCCTGATGAGGTGTTCCGGGCACCACGCCAAAAGGTGTGGTATTATAATCAAGAAAACTATGTTTTACTAACGTATCACTTTAATTTGCATGTACTCTCAATAAATAGCTTGGCAGAGGGCCGTAGAATTCAGACGTATGTCATGAATGACTGCGTTTACTGCCGGCAGTAGGCACAATCTTTCTGGTTCAGAGTCTCTGTCCACAGTGTCTGACTGTCATATCTCTGACAGCGCCGCATAATCCGGAAAATACGGTATCAAAAGTTAGATCTTTTTTTTTTGAATGGGCAATGCGGCAACTTGTGCATGCCTACCACAATGCAGTTTTGACCAATCACAGCGACGAATACTTTCAGGTACAGATTTTGTGCTTGGCGCAAGATGGAAATAGTATTGTTCTCCCCCCACCTTGACAGCCCTCCTCCTCAGTGAACCCTCATCATCGGTGTGTCGACCAGTAGAGCCGGGCGACCTGCTGGGTGAGTGTTGTCGAAGCGGGGTTGGCGATGTTCCCAAAACTGAGCGTTCAATGTCTTGCTTGGCATCGACCCTGCAAAGTTCACGTCGTTTTGAATTACATCTCTTGCTTCACTAACTCTTGCACAAAGTAAATTCTCAAACAAAACCGCAAAGTTTAACCTGGCTAGGCATATCAGATTTGTCAGCTCTTCCTCAAGGTGTTTCCGAAGCATGTGCTTGCCGCTGGGAATTCCCATCGCTGTGGCCAAAGCTTCACTGGAAAAACTTGGATCCAGTACCATGACAGCGCCATGGATGCCGCTACTCAAGACACCGTCCGCAAACTCCTGCGCAGATGGACAGAAGATGTTGGCGGTTGGATGTTACGCTCGATTTATTCAAGCCCGATGAGTCAGTTCCAATTTGGCTATAAAACGAGGCGAGTTCAGTGTGAAATCGGTCATTCCCTTTATCCTCACCTTGAGGTCAATGTCTTTCAGCCATTTAATGACACGATGAGAGGTCCAAACCAACGGATCCGTGTTCTGGTGCTCACACTGTACCCGTCGGGCCTGCAGTGCCTGGCGAGTATTTCAACAAGCGTTTTTCATTCAAATAAGTTTCTCTCAAGTTTGTAGAAACCAGATTGTGGTGCGTGTGCACTGCCACTTACGTCCTTGTCAAAATTCAATAAGTGCAGAAGCTCGATGGCCAGCATCAAGCTGACCTGGTGGAAGTTTTTGGAGATGTTCAGATGGCGTTCCAGGTCACGGAGGGTCAAGGAGTGGAGCATGCGTCCGTCCACCAAGTGGGTGTGAAATGCCTGCGAGTATTGCGGCAAGCCTACGTCGCTGAGCCAGGCCTTGGCTACCCAGTGGTGGTCCATGTCTGCAGCCTTGGACAACCTGTATAGGGGCAATATCAGTCATGGTTATGGACCGCAATGTCGGCCGTTTGTTTACCCTCTGACTCATGATTTTTGGCTATATGTCCTGTATGTAAGGAAGACATATTTGCATCAGACTATGTTCTGTCTGTGTGGGTGCCATGTAGTGGTCGAAATTGGAATTGCTCCTCATTTTAACAAGCATTAGACCAAAATTGTTATTTCACTGTAAGATCAGAGCATTGTCATCAAATGGTGCATATGGTTTTGCTTTGTTTGAATGCTGCCGTGCCGATGACCTTTTTGTGTTTGGGAGCCTGTTACTGAGCATATTCATTTTTATTAAGTTCAGAGAGTTGCTTGTTCTGTAGTCGCAAGGGGACACAAGCCAGTGTCTTATTATGCTGGTCCCAAGCCCAGATAAATACAGAGGGTGGTGTCAGAAAGGGCATCTGACGTAAAAGTTTGGCCAAAACAAACATGCCAATAAACCTCTGAAGACGGAGGACACTGATTAGCTGTGGTGACCCATTGAAGGGAAAAGCCGAAAGGAAAAGATGATCACAATTGTTATTAACCGTTCAAAATAAAATCAGCGAAACAGCAGCACCGCAAACCTGTAACCCGAAATGGGTGGATTTTTTTTTTTTTTTTTTTTTTTTTTTTTTTGAGGGGTAGCGTACTGCGTGCAGCAATTATCTACACATGTCCCTGAAACTGCTATGAACAGCCTGGCTTCAGTTCCCACTCAGTCTTGGTGACAATGTGAGTGTGAATGATTGTCTGTTTCAGTATATGGCTAAAAGAAATATATTCTTAAATATCAAAAGCAATTGGAATTCACTCGATCACAGGTGGGTGTCAAAGTGAAAGCCCGGGAGCCAAAGCTGGCCCACCACATGATTTTATTCGGGCCATAAAAGCAAATCAAGCAAATGCCATGATGCTTGCTAAAGTCTAAACCAAAATTTCAAATTTTCGTATGTAGACCACGATAACAGTCATTAATTTTTACTTTAAATTTAAAAACTAGTTCTTCATTAATTTGTCTTGCACTCTGTATGTAATATGTGGAGAGGATTCCACATTCTAATGGCTTCCTCAAATTCATAACGGCACCCTGAGAGGAAACCAAAACTACATTGTGGCCTGCGTCAAAAAAAAAAAATAGCTTGACACCCTTGTACTAGAATAGATGATAAAAAAAACTCCTGCAACGTTTATCACGCATTCCTCACCCTCGTCCATCCTCAGCCTCTCTGTAGTCTTCAATAGCCAGACGCAGTTTCCGACGATGCATCAGACTGGTTACACCCAAGCCAAGCTCCAGGTCTTCATCGTTTAATCCTAATAACACCTACAATGCAAACAGATCAACACCACCCTGGCTCTGTGCATATGTCTCCTCCATCATTGTGACCAGTTATGCAAAATGAGTCACTCTTAGATTGCGCCGAGTATTTTTGATACCCCATGTTACATATTCACTGGATCATTCCTTACCTTGCCACTCTTGACATTCTCCGAGCAGCTGCGTATGTACATGGGCATTGCCATGACAACTTCCAACCAGGCATGCACAGTGCCCGCCCTCCACTGGGACATGGGAGTGCTCCTGGCCAGCTCCACCTGCTGCAAGCGGTCCAGCTGCTCCTCTGGGCCGTCCGGCAAGCTGAGACTGAGGCGGGTGCTGTCCAAGTCTGGGTGAGTGGGTAATTGAAAGGTAAGAGAGGGGCGCACACAATTCCAAAAATTGTGATTTTTGGAATTGTGTGATTTACAATTACTAATCACACATCTAGTAATAATAATAACAACAACAACAACAATAATAATAATAATAATAATAATAATAATAATAATAATAATAATAATAATAATAATAATAATAATAATATATTTATCTATTTGAAATACCACAAAATGCTCAAATCTAGATATAAACATTTGTAGTTTACAGTTATTCGTATTCTTTTATAATTTACACAAGAACTCAATTAGTCCATTATTTCAAAATAAACTAATAAAAACAAAATACATCCGTAGTAATTGACCAATTTCAGAAAAAAAACAAGTCAAAAATACAATATGAGTGTATTCTTGACAATATATTTGCTTATTGGACCAGATTAAAGAATGGAGCATGGCCTTTTGTGGTTTGCGAGCCATACTTTGCCTAGCTCTGCTCTCAAAGTTAAAACTTGATTAATATATAAGTTAAGATAGTTGATTCCTCTCGTATTGGTTTTATTCATGTTTCGATTTGAAATCTATAAAATTGAATCAATTATGAATGTGGTCATAGTATAGTATAGTATAGTATAGTATAGTATAGTATAGTATAGTATTAATAATATTAGCCCTAATTCGTGGAGTCATCGAGATTCTGGGAAACCAATAACCACTGAAAAGTCATTTTTTTAGTTTTGTGACATTCCAGGAGATCAACAGTAGGGGGTAATGTGGAGCCATTAATTGTTCAACATGCAAAACTCAACACATTGGGCAGCGTCAAAAATCTTTTTTAAAAATAATAATAAATCAACTAAAATGCACTACATCCCCAATATTTAAGATAAAATAATCAGGAAATGATTGTGTGAAAACACTTCCTGTTTGCTTCCTGTATGACATAATTTCCCATAATGCACAGTGGTATCGGGTAAAATAAATTGATGCAAATCACCCTTTCATTCACCGCATATATTGGACGTAAACTAAGAGAAGAACGAGACACAAATGAAACACTGTCAAGTAACTAAGATCAACAAAATTGTTCGTTATTAATTTATGTTACATGAAGCGGAAATTTCCCAATAATTTTAAATTAGTACCCTTTTCATTGTTAGTACCAGGCACGTCGGCATTTATCACAACCTCAATTAAAAGGAAAAATAAGGAAAAAGTGTTCATTTCCAGTCTGACACATGGTCACAGTGTCAAATAATCCTGACAAAATTTGAATCGTCTTTATGTTCTCTGGCTCACTAATCCGTTCCCTCACAGTGTATCTGAAAAGTGTATGCAGTACATTTGTTTTCCGCATTTTATGCCACCGTGAATGAAGCCGGAGAGGTGCTGCAAAGGGGAATGGCCTAAATCACGGGTGTCAAAGTCAAGGCCCGGGGGCAAAATCTGGCCTGTCACATATTTTTTGGGGCCCACGAAAGCAAATTAAATTTGCGAAATTCCAAAATGATCCTAGATGAATTGGAACTGTGACATGTTCGGCCAACAAATCAATCACCTTCATACTTTAACTGTAAAATGATTTTACAGCTAAAATTGGCATACTAATCCAATTTGCATCAAGAAATCTGTTTATAGGTGAATGGCTAAAAGTGCATTTGAGGCTGAAATTTCACCTGATAGCCCCATGCCACTCATCTTTTACTGGTTGTGCATGTTTTCAAAGTAACTTTTTTATTGGTTCTATAAAATTGGCTGGCAAATTTGCAACAATGGAAGGATGGCTATCCTGGAGTGAGACCAGTATAGAAGCACTGTAGTTCGTGCAGAGGAGTTATAATATATGTCAAGTGTTTCCAGCATGGTGTCCTTTCTCTCTCAATGTCATTTGTGATTGAAACGGCAAAGACGCACGCTCACGTTTGGAGGGGAGAGGAAAGGAGGCCATCTGAAAGCGTTCTTGAACACATGCACACACAATGCATACAAGATTAGTGCCATGACAAATGAACACGCACAAATATTAAAACAGACGTGGAAAGAGAGGACAGCCCCATGGAAATTCAACATGATTTATTTTTATTTTAAAATAATATTACTTCTTTAGATCTTATGTTTCTCCCTTGTATGTTTTTTTCCCCTGTCGTTTATTCATACCTTTTAAAATATCACACATCGACACCTCTTGACTTCACAATTAAAGTTCACTCTGTCGTATCATCGCCATTTTTTAAATACAATTCTTCAATAATATTAGTTTTCTCTATTGTTGTCCCATTTACAACAGGTAAAACATCTGACAAACAAAACAAAACACAGAGAGGCTCAAAAACTTTGAGAACGTCCCCTCAAACTTCTGAAAATTGGCAAGTGCAAAAAAAAAAATGTTTTTGGGACATTCGTATGCATACAATCCACTCCAGAATTGCTTCATAGCTTAAGTTTTGTGTTGTGATGCTCCCACCACTGCATACACTCAGTCATGTGTGCAGTCAGGAAAGTTGCAGCGAGGTGGGAGGGAAGGGGGTTAAGTTAACAGCAAGAGAACAGTTTTCCTGGCGGCGAGACAGTGCAGACTGTAGCTCTATCCCCCCCAAAAAAAGCCCTCAACAGCAAATTTTAATCGGAGGCTGCCTAATATGTGGATTTTTGGCATTAATGGAAAAACATTTTCCCCGCTAGATTCTTAAGATTTTCATTTTTTGTTTGTTTCTTTTTAATGTTTGACTTATAAAATCGTGTACAATTTTGATTTCACCCCACAAAGCAATTCTTTTTCATTATGTCCTCGTAACTCACCCCGATATATGTAAATGTGTATATATATATATATATATATATATATATATATATATATATATATATATATATATACGCATAAGTGTATGTATGCATGCGTATATATATATATATATATATATATATGTATATATATATATATATATATATATATATATATATATATATATATATACACACGCATGAGAGTATGTATGCATGCGTATATATATATATATATATATATATATATACATACACATTATTATTATTATATATTACAATATTTTTTTCTTGTTTTTTTTCAAATGTACGTGTTATTGAAAACATGACATTATTTTGATATTTTTTTAAAAATTGTCGACTTGAGTAAGTCAACATTTTATTTTTTGCTGTGCGTGTGCCGTGTCACTTTGGGGAAGAACCCTTCCTGATCATTCAAGATTTGGAGTCAAGAGTATAGCGGGAGTAACTGACCTCTCTTGTGTCAAGGAAAACAGATGTTAGTTCATTTTTTAACAGATGGCGACGGATGTCAGAGTGGCATGCGTCGAGGGACATGCATGGCACAACACGGCACGTACAAAATGCTTCTATCTCGAGCGATAGAAATCACATTTCCCACAATTCCTGCCGGGCCTCGTGTTACTCGGGAACAAAGTGCCTTGAGTGGACGATTCATTCCGCCCATCGAGGCTCCGTGTGCAGTTTTCCTGACTGGAGACAGAATGGGATGGTTTGAAGGGTGTCTGCATGTCACCCACAGGAAAACTGTTCTCATCACGGTGGCGCGGAAAGACGGGGAATGAACCAAGCAGGGCAGTCAATGGAGGCAGGGGCAGAGGGGAGGTCACTTGAAAGGTAGTCAAGGTTACATATCAAAAATAAGAGAAGGCATTCAGGATGAGGAGGCATTGACACGCACGCACACAAAATTGCACACGGACCGTTGTTATTGACACGTTACAGCAGTCCTTCAAGTTTGCAGTTGAGTGAAAAAAAAATCAAAATAGAGAATCCCAAACTCATATCCACCACGTTTGTTGCGCTCAATTTACAGCAATGTACATACATACATACATACAGGGGCATTTTGCTAGCTCGCACCTCCCGGCACCTCCGTACATGCTCTCAGGGACACATGGACACAACGTCGTCCTCTGATCATTTCCACAGAGAGTCCGCGTGGCCTTTACCAGTCCGCGTCCTCCTCTATGTAATAATCGGGTGTTGCAGTACCATCAAACAAACCCGGGTCCAGGGACTTGCGCTGTTTCCCTCGGGCGAATACTCGCGACAAAGAGCCCAGGCCCATCTTGTCCTTCTTCTTCTTACATTTTGCCACCTCCAGATCTTCGAGAGACTGCGTGAAGAAAAAAAAAAACGGAAGCGTGAAGCATGGGGGACAAAAAGGCACCGGGGAGAAAGATTGAAATTTAACAAGTGCAGTGACATTTGTCATGCTGCCATGCAAGCCCATTCAAAAAAACTCTTTGGAAAGTATCGTATTTTCCGCAATATAAGGCGCACCGGATTATAAGGCGCACCTTCAACAAAACGTCGATTTTGCCTTTAGATGTTCGTTATCACTTTCTTTTTTTTTGTCAAACATGAAAATGTAAATTGCAGAATAGTATGCGTGATATTTTATCCTTTCTATGAGATCAAAAATATTACCATACAATAATAAATATAATTTCAGAGATGATAAATCTTCCTTCTTTTATATATTCTATTTATATTTTGGCTTTAAAACTTGGGCGACATCTTCTGCATTTTATGGGTGCTACATTCATGTCATTGACAGCTGGAATTGATATGGGAAGACTCCTTTGATCGATTGCAAACATTTATGCTTTCCTCTTCAGAACTATTTGAATCATAGTCATAACTGGATGAGTAACAAGAAAGCATATTCTACGAATCTGAAGCCATTGTTTTGATTCTCGAGCAAGGCAAGACGTCTTGGGGTGACTTCAAGAGGGAACAAGAGGGCGGGACCTTCTGAAACTGGCCATTTCCGGTGTCATTTTGAAGTCGTTTTTGGACACTTTAAGTCATTTTTATTGGTGTTTCTCATTTGACTAAAAATATCAGCTTGGGTGTTTTGAGTATTTTAGATGCGATAAAACGTTTTTCTGATGTCAGCTAGGAAATTAAAAAATGGTGTCTGTTGTCCTTTAAGGTTTTGCTGTTGTCAAAAGTGGCTTCCCGGCAATTTGCAACACCAAAATTAAATTGAGAGAACTAATTTTGATTCCTCCAAATGAAAGAAATGAATTTATTTTTAGCACACAACTGGATTGACTTGCTGTGCTAACCCACATTGTTGCCAAAAAAATGTAAATAATTTGAAAATATGGTCCAAATTGATTGAATGATGATTTTAACCCAAAAGGAGTGCATATTATTTCCCCGAAGTGTTCTTCAGAGTCACTTCTCATCGGAATTTTTGTCAAATTTCCCAAAATAATTGCAGGAAAACTGCAAATATCACATTCATTAAACTGAAACGCGAGACTATTGTCATTCTTGGCATGAGGAAACAAAGTTGATTCAAGACGACACAGCGGACAGCATGAAAATGGACAGCTGAAGCAAAGTGGAGATTGCGGCCGCGTGTTTGAGTGAGCGAGGAGGGGAGAGAGGGGAGGAGCATCTCTTTCTTACATTGCAGAGCGAGTGAGTCCGATGACGTGGAGAGTTGATGTCACTCGGCGTGGACGACCTGTCTCCCTCCACAGCCGAGGCATCGGAGATGATGGAGGGCTGACGCGAGTGACAGGGGCTCACCCGCACAGCAGCCACTAAATGGGAGGAGAGTTGGAGCAGGGGGGAAGCTTGACTTTTTTTTTAACAGCAGTGAATGCAACAATTTGGCAAAATGGGATTTGCATCACATTTTTAATAGTGCAGTGGTTCTTAACCGGGGTGCGAAAATGCTTCTTAGGAGGTACGAGGATACTCTGGGGGGAAATTCCAAGTTATTGTGTTCATTGGCATTAGGGATAATGCTAATTAAGCCTCATAGCCGTAAAGTAAACCAATTATTATTATTATTATAATTATTTAAAGGACAACCGACGTCTCCGGACAAGTTGTGTACATAATTTGTAAAATGGCCTCAAATGACTTCTACTGAGCGTATTTTACAAAGATTCCACCGCATATAGCTATATTTTACGTTTTAAGACTTGTGCTGAATATTCCGGAAGTCTTCTTTTTGAGTTGGTGACGAGTCCGTACGTGATGTCACTGAAGGAATGTCCCTGACCGAAAAAAGGACACATTGTAGCAGGCCTTCCATCACGTTAATGCTTGTTTGGCCTGAAAACCTCGCGTAGCACCAGAAAGAGCCAGAAGAGGGCGTCCAAGCTCCATTTAAGGAATTTATCAGCCTGTGGAAACGGGCTGATTCATTCATCACAGGAGCTCGGTGGCCATTTTTTGCATTTTTTTGGGTGAGACATTTCCCCCCAATGTTGCCTCAAAATGGCACAGAATAAATTATTTAATCAATTTCAACCATGTATGCTTTCCTCTTCAGAACTATTTGAATCATATTCATAACTGGATGTGTAACAAGAAAACATATTCTCCGAATCTGAAGCCATTGTTTTGATTCTCTAGCAATGCAAGACGCCTTGGCGTGACGTCATGAACTGGGGGCGGGACTTTCTGAAAATGCCCAATTCGCAGCTCAATTTTTTGCCGATTTTGGACACTTTCAGTCATTTTTATTTGCATTTGACTAAAAATATCTTACTGCGTGTTTTGGGTATTTTAGATGCTATAAAACGTTTTTCTGATAGGTAGGAAACAAAAAAGTGACGTCGGTTGTCCTTTAATACATATACACATACAGTATATATATATATATTTTAATTTATTATGTGTATTTTATGTTGTTTTAATATGCCAGTTATGTAAATAAATAATTAAATACCTGATGGTTTTGTTACACATTATGATTATGATATCGATATTGCTTTTCATCAATTTCTGAAAAGGGGTGTGAGAAGTGGTTGGTGAATTGAATGAGGTGCGCACAAGGAAAAAAGGTTACGAAACAACAGTTCTAGTCCTATACTTTGATCTACAGAAATACCAAATGAAAAGGCACAAACGACATGCAATCATGTGCAGTTGCCAAGCAACAGTGAGTGGGAACGCAAGGATGAAACTGGTATGGTAAGTAAACACTGACTGCAATTTAACAGACATTTTCTCTTTTTCTATTTGTCTGGTAACTCTGTTGATGCTAGTTTACCAGTTTACCAATTTGCACAGCACGAATCATGACATCTGAATGATGAAAGTTTTTTAAACGTATTATTTGTATTATTTATATGTATTATATACATGATATAATACATATTTTTCTCTTTCTTTCTTTCTTTCTTTCTTTCTTTCTTTCTTTCTTTCTTTCTTTCTTTCTTTCTTTCTTTCTTTCTTTCTTTCTTTCTTTCTTTCTTTCTTCTTTCATTCGTTCATTTATGAATCTATTTATCTATTCATCTATTTATTATCTATGTATTTATTTATCCAAACATTCCTCCATCTACACGTCTATGTATTTATTTATTTGTTATTGATTATTAATTTATTTACGTATTAATTTATTCAGTCATCCATTCACATATGTATTTATTAATTTATCTATCCAATCATTCATTCATACGTTTATTTATTTATTTATTTATCCATTCATTCATCCATGCATCTAATAATAACAATAATCAATTTCATTTATAAGCGCCTTTGAAAACTCGCAAGGACACTTTACAGTTACAGGACATTTTTCTACGGGTGAGCAGCGGCAGCCACACGCGCCAGCGGTCACTCAACCCGGAACTATGTATTGATTTATTGATTTATTATAATTTTTACATTTTTATTTATTCGTTAATTCATTCACATATTTATTTTTTATCTATTTACGTTTTTATTTATGCATTTATTCATTCATTTGTTCATTCACAGATTGATTTATTGATTGATTGATTGATTGTTTGATTGATTGATTGATTGATTTATAAGTATTGATGTTGTAGTTGTTTGTATGATCAGAGCCAAAATTGAATAAATACGTGACGTCATTGATATAGTTCAGCAGAATACAATGCGCATGACCTTTTTGCGCCTAATAAGCAGTAGGAGAAGGCAGGAAAAAAACGTATTTTTCTTAATGAAAGAACAATTAGTTGAGATCTCATCTCACCCCAGTTGTTCTCCCTTATCTCACTGCTTTATCCGAAACAATAAGAAACAATATTGAGAATTATAATTGATTCCGTGGCAGTTGATGGCGACGCCAAGACAACTAGAAGAGGCATGATAAGCTATGCTTCATCCAAAAAGCGCACGGTGGATGACGGCGAACAGCATGGGCACAAAAGCAGATGGCCGCTCAACAACGCTGCTTTTACCTTGTCTGTCAGTGGGATGTCCTGTGTGCACGTAGAGGGTCTGCTGACTTTGCCTGATGGCGGCGGTGAGGGGAAGGTCAGCCTGCATCACCCATTCCTGGTTGTTGCCATTGACAACCGTTTCCGATGGCATTGCCAGGGAGTGACGCTTAGGCACGTCCTTAGTCAGGGTAGCGAGCGACTGTTTAGCCTTGGGAGAGGTGAAAACAGACAAAAAAAATATTTGGTGCGTTTAACGTGCACTTACAATGTCGGAGGAAACTGGACTACTCAGAGAAAACCCACACAGGCAAAGTGAGAACATAAAGACTCCACATGGGAAGGCCAGAGCCGGAATCAAACCGCACCTTTGCACTGTGAGGCGGACGAACTAACCACTGCAGCATCAGGCTGCCCCAATTTTATTTAATTTGGAATTTCTCCACTAGTGTTTTAAAAATTCAGCTCAAAGACATCATATTTGATGCAGCACCCGGCTCCGATAATAATAATAGTAATAATAATAATAGTCTAAAACATAAATGTATCACACATAGCAATCCCCAAACTATTCACTATCATTTAAACAAAACGACTCGCTTAACATTTAATGTCTTCGGATGATTTGATTTGAACAAAATGGATCGGAAAATGCGAGGACGTCGGCGTCGCTTTTGCAGCCTAGCGAAAATAGCAACTGTCGAGCAATTTCTCAAAAGTGTTTTGATAGCCAGTCAGCAGAATAAAAATACACACGAGGAGCTTTGAGTCGAGCGAAAGGCTTGACACCGGCTGCCAGCCAGCCGTCGAATGAATTTGAACCCTTTCAGGCTCATATTATGATAACCTGCATCATTCAAAGGAAAAAAAAGCAGCTTTTGAATAGCAAGCCCATTAAAGTGAACCATGTATGTGCTTCCTCCATATTTCCAGGATAATTAATTATTTTTTAAAATGTATTTGTACATCAATTTCACTGGATGCTCTTTTACTAATTATCATAAGCTACTCTTTATGTTTTTCTTTTTCTTTTCAATGTCTATAAATCTTGCGTTTGCAAATGCTTTTAACTCATTCATTGCCATTCCCAAATGTATTCGGGAATTGAGAATATGACGTGCAGCGCTTTCTTGCGGGGGTGCCGATAAAGCTCTGGTAAGACCTCTGGCATTGTTTTTCCCTTCCACCAGGGGGCATCATTTGCGTTTTGTACAGCCGCCCCCATTTCAAACTCAGATAACTACAGACCCCTACAACTTAGGCATTAACTCTTTTTTTCTGATGAAAGAAAAGAGTCTATGGTTTCTTACGCTGTCTTGAATGTTTTTGTAGTCCTAAAATTCAATATTCTGTGGGTCCAGCAATTTGAGTGAAAATAACTAAAACCCTGGCATTGGAGTGGACACATTTTTGCACATCATTTGGCACTGAATGAGTTAAATATCGTATTGTTAATGATTCAAGCATATTTTCATCACCCCCGTACTGTCATGTGGTGTTCCACAGGGCTCAATTATGGGGCCTCTGCTGATCTCACTGTACCAACTCCCATTCAGTTCCATCTTTAAAAACATGGCATTTCCTTCCACTGCTATGCATAAAACTGTCACATCTACAGTATGTCCCACCAAGCAAAAAAAGATGCTTTCTCAGTCAGGCCACTTGTATCCTTCCTGGAGGTGATCAAAACCTGGTTGGAGCAAAATTTCTAAACCTTCAACTACAACAAAAAAAGACAGAACTGATACTGATTGGTCTCCTGTGGCCCCTGTACATTACATCCTGTTGACATGGGCTCCTGGCTCCTTATCTGAACTCAACAGTGTCAAAATTGGACAGTGATTTTAAACTTGACTGGCACATTATTGCTGTTGTTAAAACCAGCTTCTTTCATCTTAGACACCCAGTCTTAGTTTTACTCCTTGGAATTTTTTTTACAGTCGTTGTGACTGATTTATTCCTTTATTGTTGTGTATAAGATAGTTGCTCCATGTACAGCACTTTGCATGCAGAGTTGGCTGTTTAAAAGTGCTCTATAAATACAATTGAGTTGAGTAACCCCCCTGCCCTCGCTAAAACAAAAAGTCAAGCAGGAGGGCACAAATTAACACCACCGCAATCAGGTCACGTGCAACCACCACCACTTCATTGCACCAGTCCAAAAAAAAATCATCAATCCAGATGGCTGACATGCAAAACAAAACAGAATCACAACCCTTCATTAGTGGTCACGATGATGTTTTCTTTCTAAATTTGCGCTAAATCGCATTTGGATCAATCATAGGGTACTGGGGGGATTTTTGGCATCACTCCTGGTCAAATGACCAGGTTTGATTTGGGTGATCTGGGGATTAGTCACACATATACTGTATCCATGACAACAACTAGGGGATGTTTCCAAGGATCAAGGTAGGGTTAAAACAAGTTCACGTCAAAGCCAATGGGTCGGGGGTCCGTCTTACCGCCATAACCCTCGGGGAGAAGTCCCTGTCCCCGAGCCGCTCAAACACCCGGAACTCCATTCTTTGATTGACACAGTTACTGATCTGAAGGGGTTAGGGGGGGGATGGAAACATGAGGGAGGGCCATATATATACTGGACATTCAAATTATTTCGTGATTAATTTTGGACATATGTCAAATGTAACGGTCAGAACATTCTTTTTTTTAAACCTGTTTATAAGCAACATGACACAAAAACTACAAATCCGATTTTTATGAGATTTCGTCAAAGTACCAATGACCAAAGAATTGGATTTGTGGAGACGAGATTGTGAATCGGAAATTCAGTTTGGAACAGCTACTTTTTTTTCTTCACGCGCTCGCTCTTCCAGCTCCCATCTCACCATGGCCAGTTCAGCCTCCAGCTCCTTAATGCGGTTTTCCTTGAGGTCCAACTGTGATCGCAGCATCCCCGTAAGCTCGGTGGCTTCCTTGGTTTGCCGCCTCAGGTCCCACTTCTCTCTCTCAAGCATGTCTTTCTCTTTGGCGAGAGCTTTCACCGCATCCTCGCTTTCCTTTGTGGAGGGATAGAGAGCCCGACGTTAGTACGTTAAGCTGAAAACAGCAAGGAAGTGCAAATGCCCCGGGTAAATGGCTAATATTACTGAGACGTAGCAATCGCGAGGTAATCGGCAAATAGGCCACCCGCGGACCGTCAGCGGGATGACATAAGAACAATTTGATGCATACTTTTTTGTGCATTTAAGGCAATGACTCCAAACGCCACAGGACATGAGAGCTCATCAGGCATCCAATTTCATTTAATTGGTTTAAAAGTTATTATTTCTTCACACACAAAAAAAGAAATGTATCTCCGCTCATTCATGTATCATGATGGCATAAGGTACAATTTACCATCTGTTGCGGTTCAAACAATAAAAGGAATAGATGGCTTCAGCTCAAAATGCCCAGAATTCATAAGAAGTAACTAAATAGAAATGTGGTCATTATTTTTGTGTACATTCTTTGTTTTTGTGCCATCAGATTTAAATCACATTTTAAGGAATATATTCTCTAACTTTGTTAATACCATGTTGTCATCTTCACTCACTTAAACATAGAACTCAACTGCATTTCTAGATCAATTTAAAACAACCACCGCTGCATCCAAAGTGATGCTGCTGGAGCAAAAATAATTCATCCAAAAAAACAATACATGAATGACAAAGACAGCCGAAAGCACAAAAACGGTCAAACTAAAAATCAAATCTCCTGCTGAGTCAAAAGACAAAGAATACAAATGAGTTTTGAGGCGAGTTTTAAAGATGGGCAGCGAGAGGGGCTTGCCAAGCGTTCAGCGGGAGGTCATTCCAAAGAGAGGGACCAGCCACGGAAAAGGCTAGGCCCCCCCTTCCGGGCCTACGCTTAGTTCTCGCGAGCACTAATAGTGTCTGGTCCCCAGATCTGAAGCGGGGGATGCGGAGGGGCGGGGTGAAGCTATTTAAAGTTCTAAAAACAAATAATAGAATCTTAAAAAGAACGCACGGCAACTTCACTCCGAGATCATCCAACTACCAATGCTAAAATGCATTGGTAGCCAGTGAAGGGATGCAAGAGTGGGAGTCTCTTACGAGTGCCAGTCAAGAGGAGAGGAGCAGCATTTTGGACCAACTGGAGATGCTTCATGGAGGATAGGCTGACTCCAAAGCCAAGTGGATTACAGAAAAACACAATTGACTCAATCACTTTACTGCCACACGATGTGCAAAAAATGTGTCCATTCCAGTTACAGGTTTTTGTAATTTTCACTGAAATTGCAGGACCCATAGATATTGAGTTTTAAGACGACACAGGACTACATAAACATTCAATGCAGCATAAGAAACCTTAGATTATCTTTTTTCATCAGAACTGACCGAACCGACCGAACCAGACCGAATAAATTCGGGAATGGCAGTGAATGAGTTAAGGTTGGGGAAACAGTAGTTTAATTTCACCCTTTGGTTAAGGAAAGCCAAATTTGTCCACTCAATGGGCATTCAAAACAACATTGCTATAAATGGGAGGGGGCAGGGGGTTGGGGCTGTCAATGCATTTACTTTTCTGTGCTGGTCGTAGTTGCGAATAAAATCCCGGAGCTGCTCCTCTCGACTCTCCAGTGTCGAATAAAGTTGCTGCATCTGATTCACCAGGTCTGCCTTTTCCGCTTTAAGACGCTTGCGGTCCGACTTCATGGCTGATGGAAAGAGAAGAGATGTAGGGGGGTGAGAGATCAATACACAGAGAGAGAGAGAGAGAGAGAGAGAGAGAGAGAGAGAGAGAGAGAGAGAGAGAGAGAGAGAGAGAGAGAGAGAGAGAGAGAGAGAGAGAGAGAGAGACTGAGATTAGTTAGCACTGCATTATGGGCCACACAGGTTCATTGCTGAGTCATGACAACATTCATTGGAGCACTTCTGCAACTTCAGAATTTCCCGGGACTATTTATGGTCCTTCTCACAAACAATAACCCTGGAACGTTTGGTGAAACATTTACTAAGTGGCTTTTCAAGTGTTTTTTTCAACCGACGTCTCCGGACAAGTTGTGTCCATAATTTGTAAAATGGCTTTAAATGACTTCTATTGAGCGTATTTTACAAAGATCCCACCGCATATAGCTATATTTTACGTTTTAAGACTATTCAGGAAGTCTTGTTTTTGAGTTGGTGACGAGTCCTCACGTTACGTCATGAAAGGACCCCCCCCCCCCCCGACCGACAAAAAGACACATTGTAGCAGTCCTTCATCACGTCAATGTATTTTGCTGTACTGTTTGTCTGAAAACCTTGATGTTGCACCCAAAAACCGCCAGAAGAGGGCGCTCAAGCTCCATGGGAGGAATTTATCAGCCTGTGGAAACGGGCCGATTCATTCCTCACGGGAGCTGGTCGCCATTTTTGGGTGCGACATTCCCCCCCGCCCGTTTGCCTCAAAATGACACGGAATAAATTATTTAATCGATTGCGAACATGTATGCTTTCCTCTTCAGAACTATTTGAATCATATTCATAACTGGATGTGTAACAAGAAAGCATATTCTCAGAATCTGAAGCCATTGTTTTGATTTTTCAGCAATGCAAGACGTCTTGGCGTGACGTCACGAACTGGAGGCGGGACTTTCTGAAAATGCCCAATTCGCAGCTCAATTTTTTGCAGATTTTGGACACTTTAAGTCATTTCCCTCTGATGTACCTTTTTTTTGTTTACCTCACTGGTGCTCTGGGCCAGCTGTGTGTCTGTAAACGAACTTTTTAACAACACCGCTTTCACAAGCTGCATCCGGGGAGACTGTTCTGGGCGCATCCTCCTATTGTGCAAGGACAACATCTGTCGCTTTCTCACTTGATAAGAACAGCGTGATTCATGTTGAGAGGGCTACTTGGGAAAATTATTTGACCTTGCTTGTTCTTTCTCTTTTGTGGTAAGCCTATTCAGGGGTTTACCCCAGCGCTTTCTTCAATTTTATAGCTCTCCTTCTCCTCTGTATCTTGGGCTCCAATTCTCCACAGGTCTTCTCACATCACAGATGCGAAATGACCAGTCTCCTTCGACTGGTTGAATAATAATAATAATAATAATAATAATAATAATAATAATAAGGTTTCTTCAGCCGTCATCTGTACGTTTCGGTTCCCATCCAAGAAGCTTCATCAGCAAACTAAAGTCTTACTGGTAGTTTCGGCCCTCTATATATATATCCCTACTGTCCAGACATGGCGGTGCCGGACTCTGTTATGATAGGCCCCTTTTAGGTCTCTTTTACTCCCCTTTCAAACCATCTATTTATATTTATTTATAAAAGAAGCTATTTTCATGAAGCAGCAAAATCCTTCCTTTAACCGTAATGGTGGGGTGAGGTTCAATTTGGATCGTTCGTACAATAGACTGCTTAGGCAACATAGGATTACTCATGCCGATGAGGTGATACCAGGGCAAATCAGGCCAGTCATCAGTCAGGACAATAGAAGCTATCAGTGGAGCCGCAGGGATTAGTCCTCTGCTCCCCCGAACCTGAGAGCAGGGACCGACACCGCCATGTCTGGACAGTAGGGATATATATAGGGCCGAAACTACCAGTGAGACTGCTTTGCTGACGAAGCTTCTTGGATGGGAAGCGAAACGTCCGACACCTTCAAAGAAGTACAGATGACGGCTGAAGAAACCTTTTCATCGATGGACCATTCCTGTACGACTAAGAGCTTACACAGATGATGAAATAATAATAATAATAATAATAATAATAATAATAATAATAACATTTTATTTCTCAGCGCTTTTCAAAAGCAAACCATTGAAATCTGGACCAAGCTCATTTCTGATCTGGTCCACCCTTGTCATTCTCAAAAAGAATCTCCACAACTTGAACATTGGCAGGTCCAACTCTCTAGAGTGTTGTAGTCATTGCTACCATCTCACGGTTGTTTTCAATACCGTCCTACTTTGCACTCTTCCTCATTGCTCCGAATGGAAGCTCAGATGAAGAAGCTCGGGGAAGAGCCAAGCTGGTTGCACCTGCCTCACCGAACTCAGTGATTCCTCTGAGATGGGCACACAAATACCGTGGCTGTCTCGGATCCTGCACCTGTTGCTGTTGGGCAACGGCCATCTGAGACAAGACGTCCACTGTGACTAATTAAAAGGGCCTATTGTTGGTCAGTACGTCCGCAACCTTTGCGTGTTTAATGAATACAGACGAAGGGCCGATGAACTGCGTGGGAGAAAGCCATATTGGCTCGCTCGTCTATTTCTCGGCTTTGTGTTAACCCTCGATATACACTTCCAGTTGGAATAGAAAGGTGGCCCTGACGTCTAATTTACACTGATGTACAATACAATAAAATGTGATACAATACAATACAATACAATACAACGCAATACATGTAGCCATTTATGTCTAATTTGTGGACTCCAAGGTAACCATATGTAAGTTTACCAGGCAAGAAATAGGTCCAGGTTTGTTTCCAGAGTTACCAATATTCGCAATAAGGGTACAAAATTCGGATCTTTGAGGATACCAGGGCAGTGACTAAGTACACCCTACTCCTAAAGCAGTGGAACAGGGAAGACAAATTATTTATTCATTTATTAGTTTATTTGTTGATTCGTTTCTTTGTTGATTATTATTTATCTCTCAGCACATTTATTGATTTATTTATTTGTTTATTTATATATTTGTCTGTCTGACTGTCTGTCTGTCTGTTTATTTATTAATTTATTTGGTTGTTTGTTGATTTATGTATCAAATTATATATTAATTGATTTATGTATTTATTCTGTTATTTGTGTGTTTATCTGTGTATACATTTCTTCAATGTATTCAATGTATTCGTTTGTTTGTTTGTTTATTTATTTAGTTAGTTAGTTATTTATTTAGTTATTTATTCATCCATTTCTTTGTCAATTTATCTATGTATCTAATTATATATTTATCGATTTATGTATGTATTCTGTTATTTATTTATTTATTTATTTATTTGTTTGTTTATGTATCTATTTATTTACTTACTTATCAGTTCATCTGTTTATTTCACCATTAAAATTCACAAATAGACAAATAAATAATGTTTGACATCCAAGGACGAATATGAGAGAGAACGAAAGGGGTAAATCTTAATGTCTCAGCTCCTATTTTCAGGCGTTTTTACAGGCGTCAAGATTTGACTAAAAGTAATCGACCATCTGACTGACTGGTGTGTTTTGGAGCCGAGGTGTTTTCTTTAACATGCAATCATGTCTACATCGAGTTTCAGATTGTAGTGTGGTTTTCTTGTGAATGCGACATTTCTCGAAAATTTAGGCGATGGCTATGCCCTATGGCTAAAAACAAGTCATTGTGATTATTCATCCAGCAACAACTGCAAAAAAAAAACACGAATGTGAAATAATAAGAAGTTTCATCAAGGGAAATTCGACTTAATTACCTAAACCGTTTCACTGCTTTAGGTGGGTTAGCGTCTGGATGGTTTCACTTCAGTGCACTTGGCAACCTGAACTGTGACAAGAATTTGTTGGGTTTGAGGTTCACTTCCTGAATTGATTGCATCAAAATACATTTTGTTATTTTTAAGGAAAACTGACACGCTTACAATCTCGCCCACGCACCAATTGCAGTGCTTGGACTGCATTTTTTTTTTCTGGGTATCCGATCACCAGATGAGATGAGTGGCATGGGGAGATAAAGCGAGGGAGTCATGTTTTTAGAGCAAGTCGATGTTTATTACAACACAAGTGCCTGGATTCTTTTCCCGAATCGCTTTCCAAACTAGCCCATGCTTCCCACTGCCAAAACCCTTTGCTTTCTTGGAAACATCCGTTACCGCAATGTGTTAAAAGCTTTTGTGTGCCGGCCCGCTTTCATGGTACTTTGCTCCTAAACAGCTTTGACACATGAAAGGATACAGTATTGTATATCGTTGGTTGCCAAACAGGAAATATGGACTCATAGAGAGTTGATAAAGGCTTACAACCGACGTCTCCGGACAAGTTGTGTCCATAATTTGTAAAATGGCTTCAAATGACTTCTACTGAGCGTATTTTAATAAGATTCCACCGCATATAGCTATACAGTAAAGTCTTGTTAGATCGATATCGGATATATCGATAGTCCCGGTTATATCGATACTATTTCTATGCACGCACGGAGAAAATTACATGCAAACAGGGTCGGATATATCGATAGTCCCGGTTATATCGATATTTTTTCGGACTCCCTTGAATATCGATATAACGAGACTTTACTGTATTTTACGTTTTAAGACTCGCTCTGAATATTCAGGAAGTCTTGTTTTTGAGTTGTTGACGAGTCCGTACGTGACGTCATGAAAGGACCGACCCCTGACCGTAAAAAAAGACGCATTGTAGCGTCCTTCCATCACGTCAATGTATTTTGCTGTACATATTTGGTCTGACAACCGTGTTGCACCCAAAAGCATAAAGATATAAAACACCAATATAACATATTTATAATATATAACATATTTTTCCTCGTTCCAGTTCTTGTTTTCTGAAAAGAAGATAAAGGCCAAGAAGAATAAACAATTTCCACAGTTAATCAGTAAAACTTACCCCCAACAAACTGTAATTGACAATTTCCGGTTGCTATCTTTCACACGCTGTTTTCATGGATAAATCGCCCCCCCTGGATCCCTCCAAGCCTCCCTCTCTTGACATTTCCGGACCTTGTAAGCCGTGCAAGATTACCCTTATTGAAGCTTTCATGAGCAGTTGATTACAGTCACGACGACAGACATTGGTCTGGAGACTTTTACATTCCTTCTCAGTGCAAGATTTCATATGACATAAGTCCTAATGAACTGTCAGATAAAGACACAGTCCAGTAACTTAAGAGTTGGTTCTTACATGGTGGCATCATGATCATCATCATCATCATCATCTGATATGATAGTTGTCCATGTTAAGAGCTTTGTTAAAGCTTCAGCTGTTGTTAAAGTGCTATATAAATCAATATGTATTGTATTGTATCATCATCATCATCATCATCATCAAATAAACCCTAGAGACCACTGACAGGTTTTGCTGGTTAACTTTGAGTGCCCTTTTTTGTGCTTGGCACAAACTGCCAAAAGTATTTTTAACAGTCACATAGACTTAATAGCTGTCATTGGTTTTGAATGCTAGAAAAAAAACCGATAACAACAAATAATAATCTTAATAATAATAATAACAATAGTATTATTATTCAAAAAAATGAATTGAAATTTGAAACCGTTGCACATGTGCCTCAGTGAACTGCAGCAGCCCCTGACAGGCCAAAACACTAAGCCATACCTAACCCAAACACTAAGGTCCATAACACGACCAATATGCAGCAGCTGACATCTCATTCTCATTACATGGGACATGAAAATAACCCCTCGCTTTCAGATCAGGTCATAAAAAATAAATCGAGACTCTGCAGGCAATCCTGAATTCTCTTTTAAGTATTGAACTTTAACGCACGGCAGGATGGACTGCACGAAACCTCATCAACGAATAAGAACTCAGATGATGTGCACTAAAACCACTATAAAAATATATTACATCGCTAATATCTCGTTTACGTTGGCAACTCAACCATTTTAGGGAACGAAAAGGAACCTCTTTAGATTTACATGAATTTCCGTGCCAATGAGATGACAGCAGTTCATAACATTGATTGTGTTTTTAAAAAGCGCACACGGCTGGCTCGTTGTTCTGAAGTTCTGACCTTGCAAAGCCTCCTTGGCTCGGTCCAGCTCCTGCTCCCTTTGGGCCACTTGCACGCGGAGCTCAGTAGCAGAAAGCACGTCGGCCGAACATCCTCCTTGGCTCTCCTCCAGGTCTTTACTCAACATATCCTTCATCTGGCGCAGCAGGTGCACCTCTTCCTGCAGTTGGGCCACTTCCTCGCGAAGTAGAACTACAACACAGGCAAGAAGGTGGAGCGTTAAGACGCTGAGGTCTCGAGATAAGCGAACGTTTCAGTGACTTGTAAAGAGTGAACAGACGTCGTTTTTTTTCACACAACCTCCAAATTGGCAAAGACACATGCGTTGAAGCTACGCGCTACAAATGGCATTTTGAGTGGGAGCCAACTGATGTGTGCATCGCCCTGCAGGCGACCGTCAGCCCACGCAGCATCCAACCTGCTGCTCCAGCAGCCAACTTCATTGTGAGTATGGAAGGCCCTTAACTTGTAGCACACTCATTATTTGTCTGTCTGTCTATCTATCAGCAATCTAAATCTCACAACTGCTAATACTGCAATACAATATGCCATACATCCTAATTTATATTGCGCTATCACAACGGCTGCAGCAAAGCGCTTCACATAATGGTCAACACAAAACAAAATAATGAACACAACAGGAACATAAAAACATGAACAGTTATGCAATCTTAACAACTTCCCCCATGTACTCTATGATGATATT
This sequence comes from Hippocampus bargibanti, assembly GCF_051943395.1. Lineage (NCBI taxonomy): Eukaryota > Metazoa > Chordata > Actinopteri > Syngnathiformes > Syngnathidae > Hippocampus > Hippocampus bargibanti. Next base: position 30,175,645 of record NC_142734.1, read on the forward strand.
GGCAACATAAACTATAAAGATGATTAAAATCAGAACATTTGAGGAACTTTTGTTGGCAACAAAAGGTTCAAATGGAGACGAATGCCATCTGATCTTTTTCTGTGCATGGACCGGCAAGCCAATCTGTGCACTCAGGATCAACTCTCTCTACCTACATTCCATCTGACCAGCCTCTGTTGTGATTATGGCTCACTGAAACAGTAAATTGAACTTTCATTGCTTGCCATTCATGTAAGTTAAGTGACCGCTTCAATCTTCACACTTGTACAATAGTGAGAAGGAACACTGGCACAGTGATTTATGGATACCATTGTCGCCATTTCCTACTCGTGTCATTTAGGGAAAATAGATTGAACTGATGCCTTTGATAATACAGCCGCCTTCGCGGGATAGCTTTGCGGCCGCAGAGAGTGGTGGAAATATCAGTCTGTCTCTTGTGATGCACAATCAGTCTCTTCTGACATAAAAAAGTGTGTAGAAATGTGTTAAAAGCTGTTTTTGTTCTGACTTAATGAGGATCTTTCACGGATTCTTTCACAGTCTCTTAAATTGTTACTCGAGATAAACATCTTTTTTTTAAGCTATGAGTTCTTAAAACGTTTTATGTATGGACAAATTCAACTCTTTGTGTTTTTTCCCCAAACCCAAACTCACTTCAACTTTGACCTGCATTGCTTCCAAGAGTTTTGTTTTAGAAATGCCTTTTTTGAATAGCGCGAAGGTCCTTTTTGATAAGAAAGCAGTACCTTTATGCAACACAACAAATTAAAATTCACAAATGGAAGAACAATCAAAATAACATGTCCGATTGACGATTACAGTTTGGTTTGAAAAAAAATGAAAGACAGGCTGCTGACGGATGTTGAATGATGGACTGTCAAATTGCCCAAATTGTTTGTGAAGGCAACAAGAGAGGCATTGAGAGGACCTCCACCACGCATCACCAAATCCAATTTAGTTGAGGCTTTTATATGAGTTCGAAATGATATTAACTTGATTTGTGATATTTGGCAGTATTTTCAAGGCTGAAACTATCAAGTGATTATATTAAAAAAATACAAGGAGCATCAAAGGCGGGTTTTTTGTCTCGATTCACGGAAGGGCTTGATGAATGCATTCCCACAGCTCCTCATACCTGGGAAGCTCAAAAATGAACCGGTCAGTTAATCACCTTTATGTCAAATCCAACACCGTGCCCGCTTGTAATGAAATGTTATTAAAAAAATAACACAGGTTTCTCATACACTTCACTTCATTTTCAATCACGCTTTTGTTAAATGGACATTGTAAAACCTATTCAGTGAACGACTAATGACATTTATGCTTGTGTGCTCACACAATATCAGCCCCAGTTTGTTGGCTCCATAGTCGCAATAAAGATAAAAAAGCAGAAATGCAACACTAATACCTCAATTTAGAAGCACTGATGATTGCAACTACCTTTCCGATTTTAACAGCATGGGTCTTTTTAAGGACACGAAAGGCCCTGAAAGAAAATTGTGTTTGTATAAGACATCAATGGAAGTCTGTCTCAGTCACACTCACCTTCTTCTTCTCCCATTTTCACAAACACACATACACACAAAAAGCTGAAATTGGAAAAGCAAAACTACCCTCCGAAGAAAACAAAAATAAAAACATTCAACAGTTTGTCATTGAGGCCATTGACCATGAGGCAGATGAAATTGGACTTTGGACTTTGGAGATTGGAGGTCAAAAACTGATTGTGTGTGTGTGTGTGGGTGTGCGTGTGTCTGTGTGCGTGCGCATATGCTGCAAAGCATGTGTGCATGCTTCTCTGTGTGAGATCCTGCTTTGGCAGCCCCATAGTCACTCCTCACGGTCTGAACACCTGAACTGCCATGACATGACGGAGCCATATCTCAGCCAGCAGTGAGCCGACACGCTTGAAATGATTTTCGTAAATATTTTTTGTTGGTTTTAACTAACATGAAAAACCAATACAAGTTAATCAGAGACTAATTAAAACTCAAAGTTCAAATTTCAATGATGCCAGGGCAATACCAATGCATCTCAGTCAGTTTGCATTTCAAGAAGTTAACCTCAGTAACACAAATAAACAACAACCAGACGCTGCCTCACCTTTGACAACACAGAGTGCGTAGTGACACATTAGGCTAGTTATTCATTTGGGCGGGGGGGTAAAAAAGGCTCTAAAAAGAAGCCCATGAATAAACCATCAACTTCAGATTTTGAGGCTCTCTGATCCGAGGCTTCGGTTAGTAACGTGTCATTCTCGTGTGACATCTTGCGTGACAACAATCTGGACTGCCAAGGCGGAAGTAGCACTTCCTAAGCATTCAAATGTCGAAAGTTCCACTCCAATACGGCATCCTTTGAAGTTGGAAATAGCGGAGGTAATGCAGGAAAAAAGGAGAATTGTTGAAAATAAGCTATGAGGAGAACTGCCTAAATGTCAACCTCGATAAAAACTATGAGGTAAATTTGTAGACTATATTCACACCGCAAACTGCAAGCCGCCGAGAGCAAATTCATCAGTGGCACGTGACGATAGCAGGTGAGAGTGATGAGGGCGGCTTTCAGAGATGGTCTGCGGGTGCTTGGAGCAGGATTAGTGAGTCAATTCTTATGAGCTGAACAATCTCCCTGTGTCGCTGGAGGGGAATGAAAGGGTCGCAGATGATGAAAATGAGAAAGGATGGAAGGAGGAAAAAAGAAATAAAAAAATCAACTTGCCTTAGGGCACTTTATTTCAGAAATCAAACTAATAGTTTGTATCACTGTCTGACGATGATGATGATGATGATGATGAAAAAAAACAAAAGAAAAGAAAAGGGCTTGCTATTTATAAATGAGGGGAAAAAATCATGTGTATGAGATCTGCACTTTTTGCTTTATGATTACATATTCACAATTAGGTCATGTATCCATGAAAAGGTTTCTTCAGCCATCATCTGTACTTCTTTGAAGGTGTCGGACATTTCGTTCCTCATCCGAAGAGCTTCGTCAGCGAACTAAAGTTGTGCTGGTAACTCTGGCCCTATATACAGACCTCTGGTCTGATAGGTTCCTGCTCTACGGTTGGTGGAGCAGTAGACTACTCCCTGAAGCTAATCTGATTACTTCTTTTGTTCTGTCGGATTACCTCTTATGTTTTATGCCTGGGTCTGATTGCCCCATTCGCTCTGGTATCATCTCATATGGGGCACCTTCTAAGGCGCATAGAAGAGAAGCTACAATAGTACGCTGATGTTGCATTATGCATCCACAACAAGGAAAAATTAAAAGGAAATCCAATCCAATACAATACAATACAATACAATACAGCTCGATATACATTGCAGTTTCACAACCGCTGCAGCTGTGACGAAGCTCTTTACAGAACATTTTAAATACTACGCCCAAGAAATCAGATAATCAGATTATTATATATATATATATAAGACGCATTGTCAGGTTTGTGGATAACTGAATTGTTTTAGGTGTTTCCTGTCGTGCTAAAAAAAGATCTCTAAAACAGGATGCTGAGCCAACAAATTTTTCAGAAATTTCCTTTCTGAAAAATGCATCAAAAAATTAGCACAGGAAGCCATACATTGAATGAATGAATGAATGAATGAATGAATGAATGAATGAATGAATGAGTCTGTGAATTATTGGATTGTGTTACTGTGTTACACATCATAGTTGGTGGTCATTTTATTGAAAATGGTTGCAACAAACTACGAATAAAACATCCAGATTCGCTGTGTTCCTCAAGTTACGTTGTAACGAGGCCATTAATAAAAACATTTATTTTAAGCACTTCTAACTCCCACACCCCAAAATAAATGAATTCATCAGAAAATGATTCACATCAAATGCCTCAATTTGATCAGCGTGTGAGTCGCTTCGCTCTCATCAGTCACTCTATAGATCAAGAGATGTGTACATCCCATCTGATATCCGCATGCCTGGAAGTGAAACTATTTCATGCTTCAAGTCCTTGCGACGGTGACGGCTGAACTTGTGAGAGTGGGGTTATAGCCACACTCGACTTGTCTGTGAGCAGACAAGTGATCAGAGGGAACGATAGACTGTCATCTTCACATTGCGGACCACTCTGTGCGTGTTGGCATTGTGGTCGCTGATGCTATCATTTAGAATAGCGACATGTCGCATCGCTGAAAAAAAGATGTAGATTTTAAAAGAAAAGTGGAATTTATAGCTTTTTTCAGGTTGCACTTTTGTGCTCCAAGCAGCGATGATGGAATGGATCAGCAGATTTTGGACCAAACTTTTTGGACTGAAACTTCCATCCATCCATCCATTTTCCGTACCGCTTATTCCTCATTAGGGGCGCGGGGGGTGTTGGAGCCTATCTCAGCTGTCTTCGGGCACGAGGCGGGGGACACCCTGAATTGGTTGCCAGCTAATCGCAGGGCACACAAAGATGTACGACAGTCACTCTCACACTCACACAGGGACAATTTAGAGTGGTCAAATTGCCTGCCATGCATGTTTTTGGAGTGTGGGAGGAAACCGGACGCCCTGGAGAAAACCCACCCGGGTCCGGGGAGAACATGCAAACTCCACACAGGGAGGCCGGACCGGGAAATAGCCAAATGGCTCACCAAAGCGGAATTCACAGATGTCAGGGAAGTTTGAGGACAAAAGGTGAGGCATCAAAGTGCAACTGCGAACGCATTAGCACGCTCGCAGCGCTCAGGCGAGGTTCAGCAATGAATCGCCTGTAGGTGTTTGTTTTGGTGCGAAAGCACTCATTTTCACAAGCGCACCTCGGTGTAAAGCCCTGTAGGTCTTATTGAAAAACATGCAACTAAGTCTATTTTCATAACTCAATGTTAACGGAACACGAAACAGTTCACGATATACTACATGCGCTCCCCCGACATTGGAAGCAGAGAAAAATGAAAAATAAAACGTTTAAATTAAATAATGAGTCGCCACATGAATGCAAACATGCAATTTTTTGTTGTTTTGACTTCAACACGGTGCCGCGAGAGTGGCTGCCTTTACAGCAGCTCCCAGATTATATTTTTCTACGTGTACATAACTTTGCTGCTGTTGGAAATAGGAATTTCTCCAATGTGAAACAAATAAAGGTACTCTATTTTCGAGTGTATAAGGTGCACCGGTGTATAAGGCGCAAGCCCAATGAATGGTGTATTTTCAAACTTTTTCTATATATAAGGCGCACCGGATTATGAAGTGCACCTTCAATGAATAAAAAAAGTTTTCCAAATATAATATATAAATAGATAACAGTTTTCCAAATATAAAGCACATCATATTATAAGACACTACAGTCGGGTAGCTGTAGCTGGGGTTACGCACTACTTCTACTCATGAAAATGGAGTCAGTGGCAGTTGGCAGTAATTGAGAGAACTGTTGTGGATCAACATTACTTCATTTATAAAGCGTACCTACGTATAAAGCGCAGGGTAATCTTTTGAAGAAAATGAAGGCTTTTGGGTGCGCCTTATACCAGTGTCTGAATCTCATGACAAAAAGTTAGTGGACACCAGGGCAGAAAACTCTGAAAAGTTGCCAGCCCAGCCATAAAGTTGCCTGTCCGAAGCAGCCTGCTTCGGACTCCACCCTGACTTCAGAGTTTTGAAAGCCGCTGAGAAAGTGGAGTCCACATGGCTCGTAGCATTTTGTTTGTAGCTTTTGCTTTATTGAATAAAACAAACGTTTGCTTTGAAAAAAAAAACAAAAAAAAAAAAACTTTTTTTTCTTGAAAAAGTTGTCGGCCATGCGGGCCGAGACGTTTTGAAAGTTGTACACCCGACGTAAAAGTTGTACGCCCTGGGCCACCCGTCAGACACTATTTCAAACATTGCTTATACACTTTAAAATATGGCATTCTCATGTCATTACTCGCGACAGCTCAAAGTGTGTTCACTCTAAACATCCAAATGACCTTTTACATAGTGAAGCGCCCAAAAAAAAAGCTTGAGGACAAACCTCACTTGATACAACTGTAGATTAACCTCGTCAAAAGCCTTGAACGCAAGTGCAAAACTCCACTCCTGCCCTCCTTTGAATTGGTAGGTTAAAGGTCGCAGGTACACAAGGAGAGCGAGTTCAGGCTAAAACAAGTGCTGGCAGGTTAAAGTCTCTCAACGGCCCGACCGTTAAGCAGGTGACTGAATGGGGGGGAAAGCCCACTATCAGATCAAGCCGCTTTGGACATACGAGACGAGTCATTAAAGTGAAAAAATGAAGCAGGTGGAAACTCCCATCTGGGGAATAATGACCCATCGCTGCATTTCCATTTCAAAAAGTGGATTGAAAATCATCCTCCAGTCGAATGCAACGGCCACTTCCACTCACCACACTGCGCCTACTCCCCGACTGACTTCATCCCCATCCGAGTAAAGGCAATCGTCTGCCAAGGCCTTTGACGATGCCTCCCAAAAAAAAACATTTTAAAAGCAAAAACAAAAGAAAGAAAGAAAATCTCGCACTCAGCTCGCGTTCGCTCAAATGCATACAGACATGCGTACACAAACAAGGGCGGAGCCAAGTCTAGGTGTTGGTTTGCAGTCAGGTGAGTGTTGGCGGGCTGCTCGGCAGCACGCCTGGCGGCTGTTGACTTGCCTTAGGGTCTACCGGAACATAAACAATATGCGACTCATCCATGAATTTGAAACACAAGGCGTGCTCAATGCTGAATGCCCCATTTAAAAAAAATATCTATTTATCTACTTAACTAGCGATTGATCTATTTATCTTTCTTTGTATTTATTTATCTATCCATTCATCCATTTATTTATTTATCTATTTATTTATCAATGTTTCTATTTATTCATCCATTTATCCATTTTCCCATGTATTTATCTATTTATTTATTTATCCATTTAATTATTTATGTATTTATGTACGTATTTATGTATTTATGTATGTATTTATGTATGTATTTATTTATTTAGGCATCAGATTGTCGCAGTTCTGTTTTAGACTCAATCCACTTTCCTCAATGCAATTCCTCTTGTGCACGCCATTATGCGTAAAAGCACAAATATTGTTTAAGTTGCCTTGATTGCACTGTATTTATATACCGGTACTGTATTTATCTATTCATTCATTTATTCATTCATTCATTGTGTATTTATTTATGTATCTATTTATTTATGTATATGCATATTTATTTATTTATTTATTTATTTCGCTCTTGCGCTCCAAGGCATTGTTGCTGATGCCATCTGATTGTTTTCAAAAATGGTCATTGCAGTTTGGCTGGAAAAGATGCCGCTCTGCTAATTTTCCTGTCGGCAACACAATCTGCGAATCACTGCATGACAAGAGACAAGAAACTTGTCAGTACGCTCCTCATTTCTCCTCCTTTCATAACGTGCACACTGCACCCCTCTGCCCCCACCGCTATCCACCTCACATGGGATTTCCGGTGGATTTGCGACATAAGTCTGAGGGATGTCCATTCCTCTCCCATGACCTCTGTCTTACCCTCCAGCTTTTTGCTCCGTTACTTCAGGCAAAGCACATAAATGAATTCAAAGCATAGTAGCATGATAGATGAGGGTTTTAACACAATTACATGCCCTTTTTTTTCTTTGACACATGACCTGAATCCCACTCAGAGGATGACATTGAACAGGCACACAAATAAAAAGGAGACACTGCAAAATAACCATGATGAATATCAACAATATCAATACTTGTTTTTTTTTCTTGCTTGTCTATAAGGGTCACAATTACGAGGTAGAAAATGCTTAAGCAAGCCTTTGTGTAGGAGTATATTGGCGAAGCTATTACCGACACATGGAAATGACTGTGGAGATGCTTGGATATTGTAAATAGTTGCAATTTAAAGTGCACACTTGTCGGCTTAGGGGGGTTTCAACGGGGAAAGGTGTTTTAGGAAAATCCAGGTAAGTACTGTGCACGGACAGTCCAAGTCTGACAGATTTCAATGAGGGGCATAGCTTTGAAAATGTGAGCAATTTTGAACAGCGTAAATGATCTACTAAGAATAAGAAAAACTTTATTCTGTCTCACATTGGAGACATTCTTAATTTACAGCTGGAATATTATGAAAGGAAAGTAAAAGAACAAACAGTATAGGACCCGCTGTAAAGGCAATGACTCTCACGGCGCCATGTTCAAATCACAATAATATAATAATACAATAATACATCACGAAACGTAAGACGCGTCTTGTTATGTGGGTAATGTTGTCCCCATCGTTTCCTTGAAAGAGTTGTAGACCAAATAAGGAAATAACGGGGGCTCATTTTGAAACAGGAAAAACTCCCTTGGAAAGATAAACTCTCGAGATTTCCAGCTAAATGGGTAACTGGCAGTTTTTAAATTGCCAGCAAGATTTAATGGTAGCCTAATCATAAACCGTTTCGCAATGTCTAGAATGCCGTATCAGTTCTCGTGAACACGTCATGTAACTCTTCCTAAGAATGTCCTCGCCATGTTCTTTTTATAATTGGAAGGGAAGTGTCCGCGTGATTTTTGCCAAGATCACATCAAATGATTGACAATTTGTCCATGACAACATTTGCACACGATTAGCTGTGGTTACTCAAGCTAAAAATTGGCAGAGGATTGGGCCTGGAAAAAAAAGATTTAAAACGTGCATACCTTTATCCAGGGAGGCATCAGGAGAGTTAAAGTCCATCAGACTGCTGATTTCACTTGTGTAGCACAGATCAGTGGAGGGGGCTTTCTGCCTGGTGTGCAGAGATGTAGCTGGAACAAAAACAAATAACGTACAGTGTTCATTCAATATGCAAGATTTCAGGGAAGAAAAAATAAATAATATCGAACTAATGTCGATCATTTTTTTGTTGACTCCTTCAAGCAGTGGAACATAAATCACCTAAGAACAGCATTCCTCTTAATACACCTTTCACTCAACAATGTACGTTATCCCGCCCCCCGGGAAGCTTGTTCAGTATTTACCGCAGTCCTCGAATGCAACATCATGAAAAACAACCAAAACTCTGCAACGTCACAGTCAAATATTAGCATTTTTATGACTCCAGTTTGATTGGCTTCTGATGAGGTTCAACAGCTTTAATATAGTTTCCGGTAACCACCAGTGAGAGCAGAACAAATGGATTGCTCCAGGCCGGTTCCCTAAAGTGTCCATGAAACCGCAGCGAGCGCAGTCAGCGTTTGTTGTTCATCTAAATAAAAATGAGCAAGACCGTTCCAAATGTAGTTTTTGTCCATGCGTACATCATATTTTGATAAATTACATCCTTTGACAGACATCCATTTTTGGGACAGGAGACAGAGGCTGAGAATTATTTAATTTTATGTATTTTTTTAATTAATTTTACAAAGGACAGACAAAGCAAGGACCCATGTGGGTTTTCGCCTGTCCCTTTATTTATCACAAACCGGGTTAGGTATGTGGTCCTGGAAGGCAAAATAAGGCCAGAGAGTCGCCAAACACCATTTTCTGAACAAACAAAAAATCTCAACAGTTTTTTTGGGGAAAAACTGCCAACTCATACACAGTCAGAGAACATAAAATGCCTACAGACACCCATGTCACAATCAATCAGTTTTCAATCAGTAAAGAAAGATGGTTTTGTGTGTACTGCGCCCGACCAACTTTATTTACATAGCAAAAAAAGAACCTCCTTTTCTCTACTACACTACACTCATGACCCCGCCACGACTAGCCTACCCACTATCAAGCTTTTAGGAAGCCATTAGTGGTTGAACTACATGTAAGTAATAATTACAAGCCCATGTGTCTGTCGGGGAAAGCAAAGGGTCAAGGGGTGGTGCAGCCTTTTTCGCAAGATTAGCCATCACACTTGCGATAATGGATTCCATTAGGCAAAATATAACAGCCTCATTCTGTGTTCAGCTTCAAGTGATTGTTTTGAGCCTATCAGATGCACAAAATCAGCCATTAATTTAGAAATACTCAACAAACATAGGGTACTGTATATATTGGTGCTGCAAATGCTGAGATGTTAAAAAACAATCTTTCAAGGATTCCCTATGGCGCTGTCAAGATCAATTTTAAGAACGAGTGACAGAGAGAGAGAGAGAGAGAGAGAGAGACAGAGAGAGAGACTGAGAGCGAGACAGAGAGCGAGACAGAGAGACAGAGACAGGGAGAGACTGAGAGAGACAGAGAGAAAGCGAGACAGAGAGAAAGCGAGACAGAGAGAGAGAGAGAGAGAGAGAGAGAGAGAGAGAGAGAGAGAGAGAGAGAGAGAGAGAGAGAGAGAGAGAGAGAGAGAGAGAGAGAGAGAAAGAGAGAGAGAGAGGCTAGCTAGCTAAAATAGATCAGACAGATAGGTTAGCTAGCGAACTGGTGATTAGCTAGCGAGCTAACAAGCTTGCTGGATAGCTGGACGGACGGACAGACATAGACAGTAATAATAATAATAATAATAATAATACAGTAAAGTCTCGTTATATCGATATTCAAGGGAGTCCGAAAAAATATCGATATAACCAAGACTATCGATATATCCGACCCTGTTTGCATGTAATTTTCTCAGTGCGTGCATAGAAATAGTATCGATATAACCGGGACTATCGATATATCCGATATCGATATAACGAGACTTTACTGTCATAATATTAACAATAATATTTTATTTATAAGCACCATTCAAAGCTCTCAAGGACACTTCACAATCCCACAACAATGACATAGATAGACAGATAGGTAGATCTCAGTTCAAAACAACTGGTGTACCGTATATATATTTTGTGGGTACATGAACACAAGTATCGGATCATTGGGAATGACGTTTCTCCCGCGATTACACTTTCACATTAGGATAAAAATACACAATATATTAGCAGTGACATTGCACAGAGAGAAGTATGAGGACTCTATTACTCGATCAAAATGTTGAATGATTCAATAAAAGCGGCACTTTATATTGAAGTCCCTGCACGACTTCCCAGTGTGCCATACTCACAGAGTTCAAAATTAGAACATTAATTTCAAGGTAAATCAAGTATTTACAGCTGCAAAGAACTTAACTTGGCATGATTCCGAGATTAAATGTCTCCTATTTGACACCCCGGAAGGGAATGATTGAAATGAATTACTCCAGTGCTCATGGGCCTTCTGTCCCCTTGAATGCTTTCGTCTGACTCCATCACCTCTCTTCCTTCCTCATTTTCCCATTGACTTTTTATGTATTTAATTTAAATGGTGTTCCCCAAAGCACTTCTTACAACTGTGCCAGTCAATTTTTTATCTGCGGAAAAAGTGTCGGGTGGAACAAAGGAAGGCCCTAATGACTAGTGGAGGTGATTAAGGACTGAATGGAACCTATTGCGGGAGACCTTCGCTGAGCTACCCGTGTTCTTCAAGTCGGTCTGTTATTCGCAGATAGGCGGTGCTTTTCTAACGTCTGCCACACGCCTTTAATTGCAGCGACATCCCCTGGACCGCTGGCTGCCGGACTTGAGATAACGCCAACGAATTCATGCATTAATCACATCCACCTGTCCCAAGACCCCAATTTAAGTGTCCGTCTAAATATACAGCACATAATAATGGTCCAGGAGTGTGATTGAGGCGCGACTCTGCTAGTTAACATTCGCCACTTACGCCAACCACCTCAGATCTGAATTCATATTGTAATGAACGTCGGGCAGGATGTACTACGTGGCTAAAAAAACAATGAGAAATGACAATGACGCGGCGGTTTGCAAATGTCCTTATCAGAGTCACGCTCCGAGGTAAATAATGTCACCACTCAATCGAGTGTTTTCAAACGTCCTTTTGAATCTATTCTTGACAGTCAGGGGATAGTTTCTTGAATAAAAAAGAATTAAACAGACGACGACAACCAAAGAATATATTGTTCCGACAATCAAAGTAGCCAAGAAAGCCAAACGTGCGTATGCTAGTATCTACTCCTGTGTGTGTTTAGAGATCAATGCTGCTTTTTGAGCCTACGTGTGTAATGACATGACAAATCATTTTACAGAACCTTTGTGGATTATTTAGTCCGGCTACTTCATTAGGTATTCACTTACGCTGATGATCATTTTCCACATGCGCCACAAACAAATCCGTAATTAGCAAGACACAGGGTGAGGAAAGGAAATTATTGGATTGATGAATCATAGAGAGTAATGTTCTTCCACACGGCATACTGTATATCTGTGATGAAGTGAGTCCATGAAGGAATTTTGCTGAAATAAAGTCAACCGCAACCGGCCATACAATTCTGACTCAATTTAAACAATAACATGGAGAATACGTCGTTCGAGAAACAAAACATTCTGATTGACTTTCTGATTTTCATCATGAGCACTTGAAGCTCATTATGTGCCGACATAGCGGCAGTGATGGAGTGACGTGGGCGAACACCTGCAAATGTACTTGTGCAGTGTTGTCGTTGACAACCACTTGACGCTTGAACCATCTTCTCTGGCCTCTTCAGCATTGGGGCCACTGATCTGAGAGAGCAAGTGTGTGACAATTAAAGTGCATCTCTGGGGTGCCAGAATGCTGCAAGAAGACCAAAATAAGAACCCCTCGGCCCCCAAAAGGCAAACAAAGGAGGTTAAGTATGATTAGTGTCATCTAGCGTCTCAGTCTTTTTTTTTTTCAAAGTTAGCATGTAGCCAATTTTGGATTGTTTAGTTTCAATTTCAAGTGTCAATCGTCAGGTACAGGATTTGATTCTGGGCCTTCCTGTGTAGAGTTTGCATGTTGCCTCTTACATTCCCAAAACACGCATGGCAAGTTAATGGAAAGCTCTAAATTGTTCCGAGGTGTGATGGTGAACGTGAATGGTGGTTCATCTTTGTGTGTTTTTTTGATTTCTTGGCAACCAGTTCAGGGTGCCTCCAAACCCCCACACACCTATTTCTATTTGATAGCTTTTTTGCCTAAGTATCAAAACAGGTATTGCTCTCGGCAGATGCTAAAAACCAAAGACGCCCACTCTGGTGAGAAAAAAAAATCAAAGCGTGATCAAGTCCTCGCCACTGATTATTGTTGATTTTTTATTGCTTAATTGGTGTTACACTAAAAAAAAAACAGATGGATTTATAAATCAAATACAACTTTCACCCGCAGATAAAAATGATTACAAAAACATTTAGAGGAAAAAATGCTTGTTGTGGGCTTTCAACAAATCAAGCATGATGTCAAAAATCTATTTTTTTTCATGCTAATTGTGAAATGATCAGAGAAGAGGGATGAGTGCAAATCTGTAATTTATAAATATAAATAAGTAAGTAAATATAAATAAATAAGTCAATGAATGAGTCATGTGACATGCAGGGCGTTTGCTAACTTGAGTTAGGGATTTAAATGCACTTCTTGAAGTAGCCATTGAATATTGTCCCTGAATACAGTTTGGCTTTTGGTACCGGCAAATTGGCGTTTTCATGTTTATTATGTTTGTAAGTCATTATAAGTGCCTTGCATGCTGGGTCCGAGAGGACAGTAATTTCATATGTGCTGTATGTCATGCATATTAGCATATTTGACAATAAAGCTCACTTTGACTTTGACTCGATATTAATTAAGTTAACTTTTTTTCTGACAGCGGCACAGAAACAAACAAACAAAAAAAAAGAAACTGTCCTGAAAACTCATTCCACTTCATCCCAAGTCTTCATGGAAAAAAGATGATTCAAAAGGAGTACAAAAGTTGACATTCCACTTCCAGCTCAGTGTTGTGAAAAATAGCAAGTGTGTTATGTTCTGCGACCCCCACGGTGACATCCAAGCAAATAGAATGAGTCAATGGCTTCATATCAGGTTTGAGAAGAGTAGCTTGAGGCTGCATTCAACAAGGGTACTTCAACTCTCACCGCTCCAGAGGAGAGGCAGTCGCCGCTGCAGATAAGCGAGAAGCGGCAGATGGTGAAAGGGTAGGGGGGGGGGGGGGGTTAGGTGGTCTAGGAAGTGGCAGTCAGAAAAAAGCAATACCGTACAGACAGTTAATCATGTTATTGATTGTGGCCTGTGGAATATTTTTTAATGGCGATGGGAAGTTGCCATTGATTTGCCCTTCCATTTTGAAGCGCTTACCTAGTTGAGGGTCACTTCGGAGCTGGATCCTTTCCCGTGCTGACATTGAGTGAGAGGTGGGTTGCACACGAGCTAGTGGCTCGTCAGTCACAGTGCACAGAAAGACAATTCTGATCTACCTTATCCTCACAACGGGGACCAGCCAATCGCAGGGCATACAGAAACGAACAACCATGAACGCTCACACAAACACGTGGATGTGAGAAAACCCAAGCAGGCACGGGGAGTATATCAATAAAAACTGTTTGCCGCACAATGGAGACATTCCAAATTTACAAAATATGCTGAAAGGATAAAAAAAAATGCACGAGTACAGTCATACCTTGGTTTTCAAGCATAATCCGTTCCAGAAACCCGTTCGAAAACCAAAACATTTTCCATTACAATCAATATTTTCTTTTTTTTAATCACGATTGAACTATACAAACCTACTGTTATGGACATGAGGATAATGCGTCAGTCAATGAGACGCGACATAAGGAAGTGACGTATAAGGAAGCGGTGGGGAGTCAAGTGGTGCATTCGGGTGCACTCAGTATGATCGAAAACTAATTTCCAGTTGTAAACCGAGGCATAAAAAAGCTGACATTTTTGGTCAAAAACCGAATTGGTCGAGAACCGATACGTTTGAAAACCGAGGTTTGACTGAAATAAAAATGGGTGGAAAGGATTAAAAAACACTAGTACTCAAAATATGCTGAAAGGAGAAAAACATAAGTACTAATAACAACAACAAAGGACGACCTGCATTTAATCCACTGCCATGTAACACTTAATATCGACACATAACCTTTTTTTGTTTGTACTTCAAAAATGTGCCATCATTTTTTTACAGGGGGGTGCAGGGGGAGGCAGGTGGCATCTCCCATGGTGGCAGACTAAGAAGCAGCTGCTGTCTTAGTCTGAAGCATCGATTTGACCGTCATTGACAGGACAATATGTCCCAAGAGAATGACTCAGCTGGCCAACAGGCCCCTGCATTAATAAACACTCCAATTAGAAAAAAAAAATCTGTCGAGATTATTTTATCCCGTGGACCATATTGTAGTTACGGTTTCCTTTCGGGGGCTGTTATGAATTTGGGGATGCCATTAAATACCCTCCACACATTACTTACAGAACACACAACAAATTAATGAATAGCTAGTTTTCAAATTTGAAGTCAAGAATAATGACTGTCATTGTGGTTTACATGGGACAATTTGAAATTTTGATTCAGACTTTAGCAAGCAACATGGCACTTGACATGCTTGATTTGCTTGCGCAGACCAAATAAAATAATGTAGGAGGACAGATTTGGGCCACGGGCCTTGACTTTTACACCTGTTCGCTAGACGATCATGGAGTTTTATGCCATTGTGTTCATTTGCCTTTCTGGCTCCATGCTTGACCTAGCAGATAAGAGCCTGCCCTGTCCCAGCATAAACTTGATGTCTGCGTTTGTGATTTAATCCGACCCTGTTTCTCGACGGCACCTTTAGTGGATGACACAGCAATAACCGTTCTAGTCTTTAAATTGAACTCAATAAAGACCTCAGTAGATGGAGAAGAATTGTGAAGAGCTCCAACAGATCTTTTGACGATCCAAGAAAGGTGGCGAGGAAGATATATTTGGCATTCTCCAAGCACCTGCCTCTGCACACTTTGCAAGAGAATCCTAAATTAAAGGCTCTTTCCTGACAGAATGTTTCGAAGCTACTGTCTACAAAAGGAATGTCTGAAGTTCTGGAACAAAATCCATCTTGCGGCATAATCCGTTTGCAAGAGTTTAACATTGCACAAGTTCAGGGTGATGAAACGGTCGACAAAAATACTTGATGATGATGATGAGTACGTTAGAGAGTACTCGTAAATATCTAATGACGTGAACACCTTGTCACATGCACACTTGTACTATACATCTATTTTCTATGCCTCAACTCAACTGTACTCATAGAGCACTTAAAAAAACTACCCCTGACTATAAAGTGATGTACAGAGAGCAAATTTTTAAACATTGAAAAATGCAGAAAATTGAAGACCAGCCACCTTCATCGAGATCATTCAGCAAATAATGAAGCCGTGATTGTGATTGATTCGGTGGTTGGCATGGTAAATGATGAGATTTTACAAAGACATATTCTCAATAGTCATTCATAGTGTAAGAGATAATTCAATAATGTGCTTCACAAAAGGATTGTCAAACTGATCACACCGCTGCAAATGACAATGAAAATGACAATAACTAATGATTAAACACGTAATATTAGTTATCGTATACGTCGGCAGTTGAAATTAATGTTTATATACCAGTATATTATCTATATCTAGATGGATGGATTGGATGGATTGATTGAATGGATGGATGGATAGATACTTCATCTTACAAACTTAATTGGTTCCCAGAAACTGTGTGTAAGGCGAAACGTGTGTCTTCCAAACTTTAATTTCCCATAGGAAACCATTAAAATGAGAATAATCCGTTCCCAGGTCCCCATAAAACATAATTTTCTACTAAATAAGCCTTAAAACAACACAAAATAACCCTTATTTTATGTCTAATAAATGTGTTATTGTATTGTAATTAAGGAAATAAACTGTACTGCATAACAAAAGTGGTTTTATTTACTTTTGTGATGGTCGTTGTTGGCTTGATGGGATGGAGTGGGAGGAGATTGGAGGGAGGGATTTACTGTTTGGAAGGAGAGTCATATTCCATAAAGACTGTAGGAAGTAGGGTTAGCCTATCTTTCATAGGCTCATGCCCAGGGACAGAGTTGTCTTGCTGTGTAATGAAAGTCCGGCTGGGCATATTTTTCCAAAAAAGGCCGGTTTCATCAACATTAAACACTTGATGAGGAACTTCTTCCACCATCTTGAGCAATGAGTCCTTGAAAGCTTCGGCAGCTTTATCGTCAGAACTGGCTGCCTCACCATGACGAATGACGATGAATTCCTGTACGATGCTTAAAGTTCTCGAACCATCTGTGGCTAGCCTTGAAATCATTAATGGATGACAAACTTCCAGGTTGCCTCTTGATGATATCCGAGTGAAGTTGCTTTGCTTTCGCGGCGATAATACCCTCGCTTTTCGACAATCCAAATTAACAGAGGTTTTTCAACTTCTTCTATTGCCTGACACCGTTGCTTAGACCACACGGAAACACCCTTGGCCTTGTTCCGAAGGATGGTAGCAATGGTCGACTTAGCATACTGGTACTGGGACGCGAAGTCATACAAATGCACACCTCGTTCGTGTTTTTCGATGATCTCCTTCTTCTGCTCGACCGTAATTTTGTTTTGTGTCCTCTTTGGCTGAACACTAGCCTGCTGTGTGGTCTTTTTCTGTTCCATAATAGCAAATGTGTCCTTGATAACAAACCACGTATGCCACATATGCACTCAGAGAAAGGGTGTGTGGAAAAGTAGTCCGACAGCCACAGTGGCGCTGTTCCGCTGTGTGGTTTGGTGTTCTTCGGCCGAAACCTAGTCCGCCAGCCACCGTGGCGCTCTGTGCGTTTCCCGAAAACTACTTTGTATGCCAAGATTATATTCTCGCAAATTTAATGTTCGTAAGGCGAAAGGTTTGTTAGCTAAAGCGTTTGTAAGCCGAGGTATCACTGTACATAAAAAAGAACAGCATTCTGCCCACTGGGATCGTCTGCCTCGTGGCCATTAGCGACGTAAATAATGCATCTGACTAGGGAACGCGCATGTACAGCACCAAGTCAGCAAACGAGCCACATCAGGAGGGAAATCATAACGTTAACATGTCAATTGTGGCAATGCAGCAGCTATAAGTCACTGCCTGCTGACTTGAATGGATGAAAGAAGGATCTTCAAGTTGTGTCAAAGCCAAGCGAGGGCAGATTAAAATGCCAACAAAGTTGAGAACATGAGCAGATCATCCTAGCCTACGGGACAGGACTGAACACCATGTGCACTGCAAAGGTTTGACTCAATCCTTTTCAGGGACCGCACAGATTTCGAGCTGCAGCTGGCACCCAATGGAAGCATTGGACTGCGGAATAATGAGACACCGCCTGCGTCGACACGTTTCCGCTGACCCAAAAGTCACAGTGACCTGGTGCTCTCTTCAAGCTCTCGAGAGAATTTCCTGTTTCAAGGATGAAACAGCGCACAAGACATTTTCCTCCCACAATAGCTTCTATGGGGAAACTTC
The DNA here is from genome assembly GCF_051943395.1 of Hippocampus bargibanti. NCBI lineage: Eukaryota > Metazoa > Chordata > Actinopteri > Syngnathiformes > Syngnathidae > Hippocampus > Hippocampus bargibanti. The sequence goes on from NC_142734.1 coordinate 30,193,813, forward strand.
TATGGTCTGATGAGGAAGAAAATCTAAGAGACACCCTGGAAACCAGGGTTTCCCTTAGATTAGAAACACTTTTTTTAATTAATCAATGTTGAAACCAAGGAAGTTTTTTGTATAGCTCAATTCATGTTAAAGACAATTCAAAGTGCTTGAAATTGAACATTGAAAGAGGAACAAATCAAGACGATAATGGGAAAATCATAAGAAAATCAAAACACAGTGATCGTGAGCACTGATCTAGAACCTTTCATTTTGGGACCCGATTTTTCTGGACTGTGCTGAATGAAATTTAGGTTCAAGAGCATATTGGTTATCCTCAAGTGTCAGTGATTTACTTTAGTATGTATGCTGTGTGTATGTATGTGCGTATGTATGTACATATGTATGTATTTATTTATGTGTTCATTTATTTATTCATTTGTTTATGAGTGTATTCAATTATGCATTGATTTGTTTATGTAGTTATTTGTTTATTTATTCATTCATTTATTTATTGATCTATTAATCTGTCCATCCATTCATTTGTCCACCCGTACACTCATCCATTCGTTCATTCATGCATTTATTTATTTAGACTGGAGTTCCAGTGATTAATTCATTGACATGTGTTGATATTGCGTAGAGGTGCCAGAATCAATTCCAGCTCTGGCCCCCCTGTGGGGAGTTTTCATGTTATCCCCTAGCCTGCGTGGGTTTTCTCCGGGTATCCCGGTTTCCTCCCGCAGTCTAAAAACATGCATTGCAGGCTGGTGCAACACCTTTAATTGCCCCTCGGTGTGATTGACTTCCAAATTTAAAGGAAAGTATTCCATATTATCAGCCTCTTAGAAAACTGTCCTAGTCCTGAGTTCAGGTCAGTGGCCACTTCTCTCTGCTTGAACACGATTTGAATCGTGAGATGCCGTCTTTGTCTTAAATGGGAACAGATGATGTACATTGCGCTACAACGCAGGGTGAAACTAAATGGCTGAAGCACATGCCGACTTCCAATGTGTTCATTTTGTCCCTTTCTCAGCACCTTTTTACACCATCGCTCTTCATGATTCCCTATTCCGTAAGTCCTAATCACGCGGCAGTGGGAAGTGATTTGATTTCACCTCACTTTTCAGGTTGGTAGGAGGAGAATGGAAAGAGACTGACGGAAGACCAGCGGGGATTTGATAACCACCATCAGCTGCTGCTCCAATCTGCTGAGGTGATGATCTGAGACAATGGTCTTGTCAGGCGTGTGCACACACAGACACACACACACACACACACACACACACACACACACACACACACACACACACACACACGCACACGCACACGCACACACACACACACTTGATTTTTGTCACTTTTGTCTTGTAGGTATGTAGGTTACTGCATGTAAACACACACACACACACACACAGATAAAGTTAAAAAATAAAACAGTAACGGCACATCGACGCGGTAAATATCAATAAGCAGTTATAGCTGAGACTCCCAAAGTGGGACTGAAGAGTCAAGCGAACAAATGTATTCATTTATTCATCTGGAGGATAGCTGCAAAGTCGCACTCGAGTGGAAATATTATCAGCCCCAGTGGATGCACTTTTCACCTTCATTTGAATATATTTTCGCTTTGTAAAGTAAGGAGCGGAATCCATTAGACTCTCGACAGGATTTGGGCTCAGAGCCCACGCATGCCGAAAAAATGTTAGTATGACCATGTTTAAAAAACATTTCTTCAAAGTACAGAGTGAGTTGGCAAAAAGAACATTTGATTACTCTTTTATTCACAAATACATGTTACAATTATATGATTGTACAATAAATGAGAACAGGCATGTAAAAAAATAAGAATAAACATTTAAAATGATGGTCATTTAACTTTTAACTGAGTCCTCATTGTTTTTTCACCTATTTAGTCCATGTTCTCAGAGGTGGTTTTTGCCTGGTGTTTTGTCAAGAACTCGTCCAAGGACGTTTGCTTTTGTCAGCTCTTACAATCCTTCAAAAATGTCCAAGGCAAACATCAGCATAGTGAACCATTGCGCGACCGCCGATCGATTTTTTTGGGGGTGATTCAACATTTACGTAAAACTATCAGAAAGCCTATGCTCGAGCGGCGAATGACGAGAAAGCTGTATTGACACATATCGCTTGGTATTTATCTACACACAGACACATTTGGTAGTGGTCCTCCTAGGCAATTGGATGCCAGGAAGATGCTTGGTAACAGCAAATGGCAGAGCAGCTAAAAGGATGTTGCGTTCAGTTAAACCTCGGAGCTGTGAACAGCAACTCATCCTGTATTAACCCTTTCATATCTTCAAATTTCTTTTGGAACAAGAAGCAATATTTTCCTGTTGAGGCATTTCATAACTTGGAATTTTTAGATGCAAAGATGTTCATAAGTCGAGCTGCCACTGTATTCGGTGCAGAAAACTCAAATAAGCTCAACCAAAACAAAGTTTTTGCTAACACTTTGGGTAATTTATCAAAGGAAAAATGGGGTTGCATGAGAGGTGCATTGCATCACTCATATGAGCAGAATATCTTCTGAGTGGATTCTGGACCGTTACGGCAGTTAATGGCGATTCCCTGAAGGGAGCGCGTTTGCAGTCAATCTCCTTAAAGTGGCACCATACATTGTGGACTTTTTCACTGACAGCACAACTCAATTCGCAGAGGCATTCAATCAGCGGGAAATATGAAGGCTTTGCAACAAGAGAGGTTCCGTGACAGACTGCGCGTCGGGTTGCAGGTGAGCAGGCGTGAAGACGATTTGGTGGATGGTTCGTCGAAAGAGAAAATGTCACTCGACAGCTTCCATTGCAAGCAAGTAATGCCTGGAAGTGTAATTTATAAATGCGCTGATGCAAAGTGAAATGGTGCACCAGAGGGAAAATAAAAATGTGGTGGCACAGGGACTATACTTGAGCCTATCTATGTTTCCCATTAGGTGTTAGCCAGGTGGATTTAAGATAACGTTGCAAAGTAGTTTTCATTCAGCCATCCATTTTTAAGATCTGTGTTGTACAGTAATCACAAGTGGGTGCTAAAGCCTATCACAGCCGTCTCTGGGCAGTTGGTGGAGCATAACCTGGACCGGTTGCCAGCCAATCGCAGGGTTCGCAGAGACGAACAACCATACGCGCTCACAGTAATACCGTGCAATAATATTATAGTGTTCAATCAGGCGACCATGCATGTTTCCAGAATGTGTGAAGAAACTGGAATACCCGGAGAAAACCCATGCAAGCACAGGAAGAACTTGCAAACCTCATACAGGAACGCCGGAACCGTGATTGAACCCACAACCTCAGCCCTGAGAGGGCGACGACCGAGCCGCTATGTTGCTTCCAATGGACTGAAATTCACTTTGTTCCTATTACGTTTGACAAGAAACTACAACTGGTGTTTCAAGTCAGACATCGAGAATGAATGAGGACAGACATTCAGGTTCTCCAGGAATCGTGTTTTTCAAATGACTGAATTTCACTGCCCAAATCAATGTGGCTGACCTATACAATACTTGACTGTCATTGCTTGGGTTCACCATTCGTTCCCACTGTCAAGTTTCGTGTGTAGCGTACTCCATCTTCTTGAGTGGCCATAGCTAATAATGCGACCGTAGATTGCTATGCAAATGGTGGGTCACTTTTGATTGTGACTGATGGAAGGCCCGGGCGCGTTATATGCTCACTATTCATCATGTTAACTTTACACAGTGCAAGCCAAGAGGAGATTATATCGGAGGTAATTATAAGTTTGGCAGTATTTCGAAAGGGTAGAGCATCTCTTATCATATAGAAGAGAAGCCGATGCTTCCCGGAATTTCAATTGTCATTAACATACTTGAAGCTAAGCGACAACTTGTTCGATGCTTCCAGTCAAGTCGGGCGGTAGCTTGATCTTTTCAAACCACGTTCAAAGTGAAACAAAAAATGGATCGTGTAGTTCAGGTGTCCATTTTGATTTTTGTTTGGTAATCTGTTTTCTGGAAAGAAAAAAAAATGGCGGGAGGAGATTTAGCGTGAGCGCTTCTGTGACAATGATGAGCAAGCATTTTTTTGAAGTCACGAAACCTCAAATATATCATTTTGAACCATTCCTAAAACTGAATACTGAGCGACAAAAGAAAACAAAAATATCGGTGATAGGGTTATTAATCACGGCGAAGGTTCAGGTGGTTCCGCTTAAACTTAAGAGAACCGACACAAGGACAAATCATATTATCGGATTGAGCGTGAGGAAACAAATGACCGCGCAGAGTTTTGACACGTTCTGCCAATGTCATCCATCTTCCACTCGCTACCTTCAATCCCCTGACTGAATATTTGTCACGTTGTTTCTCTGCCCGCTCTCAGCCTTCCATTCCGGCAATTTCTCTTTTCCAATTTCCTGTCTCATCTCTCCTCCGTTTGCTGCACCGAGTGGTAAACCCAGAAAATCCTCTTTGGCGCGCAGAGCAAATAGCGGCTGGATTGGGTACGCCCTCAATCCCAATTAAGGGGGAGGCATGACCTCGCATTTGGGACAGTCACAGTGTCAGACAATTTCGGAATGTGAAGTACCTGCTCGGCCGCAAAATGGAATAGTAACAGCAAAGCATCGTCAACCCGTCGATTGATATTGATATGTTACTTTTGGGGGACTTTGTGTGAGCTCTTATCAAGCCTAGTCAAATTTATTTCAAGTATATATCAAATTTTGATACCAGCCGTCATCGTAGATGAGTGGTGAGGGTATCACACTCACAGTGCAGAGGTACCAGGTATGATTCCAGTTTTGGGCCTTCCTGTGTGGACTTTGCATGTTCTCCCAGTGCTTGTGTGGGGTTTCGCCGGGTGTGAATATGGGTGCAGTGGTTGTTCATCTCTGTGTACACTGCAATTGTTTGGCAAATGATTGATCTACTGCCTTAAAACAGCTGCGATAGGCGTGACCCATGTGAGGATCAAGTGGATAAGTACAGTATAAGGATGGATGCAGGTTTTGAGGGCAGCGTGGTGGTCCAATGGTTAGCGCAACAACATCGCAGATGTATCAGGTTCAATTCCAGCACCAGCTTCCCTGTGGAGAGTTTGGAAGTTCTCCATGGGTCTACATGGGTTTTCTCCGGGTAGTCCGGTTTCCTCCCACATTCAGAAAACATTCCTGGCAGGGAGATTGAACACTCCAAAGTGCTCCCAAGTGTGAGTGTGAGCACGAATGTTTGTTCGTTTCTGTGCCCTACGATTGGCTAGCAACCAGTTTAGGGTGCCCCCGCTTACTGCCCAGAGACGGAATAAACTCTATCTTGCGATGTGCAACATTATATTTCCATCTTTGAAAGTCTGCAGAGCAGCCTCAGCCCTCGCTGCAACTGTCATTTGTGGATGAAATGTGCTATATAAATAAAACCGTCTGGCCTTTGCCTTTTAAATGTCACTTACTGTCAGGGCAAAATGTCAAGTTTGTTAAAATTTAAGAAAGATGTATATTTTTGGGAACAATGTTGAAATTCCAAAGCATTGTGATAAACGCAGATTGTGTTCTGCAAAAAAAAAAAATAAATCGACCAATCCATCGTATCCCCTGGTGGGAATTCAACAATGACTGCCATTTTCCAATGGATAATACTTTGTTTGCATTATGCGGTTACCACATAATAATATTTTGAAATGACTAAGCATAGTAAAATACAATATGATTCTGCTGCCACAAAAAATAGACCACAAAAGTCAATCTTGACAGAATCCTATCCTCCCAGGTTATGCAATTAGCACACAACTAATGACGAGAGTTGTATGCAGAAGAGCGTGTGCAGCAGTCAAGGGCTCCAATACCTTTTTTTAATTAATTAATAAATGGTTCCCTTTGTTTCCTTGTCTTGACTTCTGAATATTACCAATAAAAATATTAACAATAAAATGTGACGATAAATGGAGGCAGCTTAGTGGGTGATGAATAAAAGAGTGACATGTGGTGACATAGATGAGTAACAACATTGGAGGAAAAGAACATGAAATTTGACCAAAAGTGAAAAATTGAGCCAGACGAGAGAAGTGATTTTGGCCTAACGTCATTACTTTTGTTGTTGTTGAATAAGGGTATCATCTTCCTTTCATGGGTTTATCGTAAATAGGCTTGAACCACAAAGCGCTGGAGCCACTTTTCACAAAATTGTTATGTGATAAGGACGAATCGAGAGGGAGGATTGTGATAAATTCAAAAAGAAATCAAGTAATATTTCAAAACTAAGGTCCTTTTGCGATTGCAGATGGTAAAACAGACACTGAGGAGCGTTGACCTTGACGTTGTTTGCTCTCGCCGCAGCGTTCAAAAGAGGCGGCAACAACTTTAACTCAATCACCATGGCGACCGTGCGCTTTGGACTGGGAACTTTCCAGACTCATTACCAGATGAGGCGGGAGGTTCCACCTCGCTGCCCCGCTCCATTTGCTGTCAACTCTGCTGGTGGATCCAGCGACAGAGGAGCGGAGCAAGGGGTGATGGAGGGGGGTACAGATGAAAGTGCAAGAAGGTGAATAACAGAAAGGCACCAGGAGGAGGACGACAGAAGAAGAGAAACTGAAAAGGATGGCCACGGTCTTCAAGGACAACTGACGTCACTTTTTTGTTTTTTAATTGACATCAGAAAAACGTTTGATAGCATCTAAAATACCCAAAACACGCAGTATGATATTTTTAGTCAAATGCAAAACACCAATAAACATGACTTAAAGTGTCCAAAATCTGCAAAAAATTGACGGATGAGGACAGAAATGTCCAAAGGAACCGATATAGTGAGTGTTGATGCTCTTTCAATATATTGTTAATAATAAATATGCCAACTTAGACAGTTAAGAGTTTGATGTTGGGGGAAAAAACTAAAAAAGTAATAACAAAAAAACAGGAAAGATGAGTGTAAAATCAACTAATCAAAAAGTGGCAGGGGAATTAAGGCACAATGAAAGAAGGGGGCAGCAAAAGAGGTTGCTGTCATGTTAAACCATCCCTTTTCAGTTTCACTCTGATTGGTATTGCATTATTTGCCTTTTTTGCATAACTTTCGGCCTGCTACGTATTTCATTCTGTCTCTGTCATGAAGCGCCTGGTCGCACACGCCTATCCTTGCAGAGACAAATATTCCTTCCCTCCACGTGTACACTTTTAGTTTGGATCTATTTCTGGCACTTTGTTGCTTGTCTTCTCATCAGCTCTTTGCATCTGAATCTCGTTCAGCAGCCGGCGCGGAATCCTAATCAGCAGCCGACGCACGCGCCCGTCTCGGGGCCCTTTGCCGAGCACACCACCATCCACGCTTATCTTGCGCGGACTCTGTCTTTGAACCATCAGACGGACATAACATGCTACAAATGAGTTGGGATTTTCTTTCCCTGCAATTACATGGCAGCGTTAAAATGTAAAACACTCACACACACACACACACACACACACACACTCCTAAGACTTGCAAAGCAGAAGACCTCTCTATTTTCGATAGAAATTGGAGATTTTGCAGACGAAAAGGAAGACCATCTGAGGGAGTGGTTCTTAACCAGGGTTCAATAAAACCATAAGGATTCAGTGAATCAGTCTCAGGGTTTTGATGGAGTTTCTGCTATGGAGGATAAGACATGCCCGATTCAACATGTCAATTAATTATGACATGCCCGCTTAGCCATCACTGGCTGATTCATTTTGTGCGCAGTGAAAAAACTTATACGGTATGATTATGGAATAGCCTTTATTAGTCTCGCAGTGGAGAAATTTACATTGCATAACAGCAGAGTGATGAAAGTAAGAGGAAAGGAAAGGAAGAAGTAGAAAACCAAATTACAGGACGTGCTGTAAAGGCAGCCGCTTTTGCGGCGCCATCTTGAAGTCAAAACAACAACAAAATAAATAACAAATAACATGACACAACGGAAACAGACAGTTATTCAAGCTGAAGCACTTTCTGCATGATAGAGGAGCGGACCAAAGCATCCTTTTCACCAGTGGATCAGAGACGTCATGGTGAAATGTGCACATTTATTACAAGCTAAATGTTGAAAGCAAACACGAAGCTGTAGCATTCATTGACGAATAGAGACTGTTTCACATCTCCAGTCCCAGGTAAATCCGCATCAATTCCAAGCCGCGACAGTTCCACATAGGCAACGCTAATGAGAGCATTTGCTGATGGCTGCCTACTCGGGCGCCATCTTGGACTTGGAATTCTACTAATTGTGTTTCATTTTTATGTTTTATCTGTGTTTTTGTCTTGAATTAAAATAAAAATCAGTGAATGTGCTTTGAACTAGGTTAAGAACCATTGTTAGAAGAAATAAAAGTTTATGTTTAGGTCATCTAATCTGTCGTGATTAATTCATATGATCATTTAGAAAAAAAGATTGTGTGGAATGAATAACAGAGGCAAAATCAAGTGCAACACATGACTGCCACCGTCGGGAGTTCTTAATATTAAATAATAACATTTTTACATTGTGAATATGCAAAACCACTCATCTTAAAAAAAGTAGAAGAAGCCAGAATTCAAAAAGATGTGTAAAGTGAAGCTAAAACAAAGAAAAATAGACATTGAATGAAAAAAAAAAAAATAATAATTAAATAACAGACATCCTTGGCCAATGCAAATATGATTGGATCACAACACAAAAAAATATAAACTTTGGATAAAAGAAGCAGTAGAGATTCTCACAATAGAGATGAAGGAGCTTTTTTTTCCCACACAAAAACGACGTCCACGAACATCAGCTGATAAAAGACACGCCACTGCGCTAGGCTGTCAACCGCCGAGGAAAACGGCGATGAACGTCGTAACTTGGAGAGGGTAAATGCTAACCTGACCGTCTTTAGAAAAGACAAATAAATCGTCAGTTGTTGAAGTATGTTCAGGAGTTCCATTGAGACAAAGGTAGTGCTTTGCTGTCATCATGTATCAAGAGGGAGTTATAAACTTTGGTTGGGGAGGAACAATCACTTTCGAATCCCCCAGCCCTTCTGGCAAATATCTGCTGTACATAAAGAAAAAAAAAAAAATAATAATAATAATGGCAAAAGACCTGGTGTGTGTTTTACCACACTTACACAGTATAATCTACCTATTCATTGGGCCTGAGGCTGACACACACGCACGTACACACACACACATATACACACACACAAATTGAAACCAGTGACATTTAAAGCAGACGTTTGGTAGCATTTCATTGAACGCAAGTGACCCTGACATTTAATTTTTGTCAGCAATGCCAGTGTTTAAAGTGAGCCAAAGATAATTCCATTTTAAACATTTGCTGGAATTTCTTTCTATTGTTACATTCAGGATTACCTTAGTTAAAAAAATGTTCTGTAAAAGTATTATATTTTATGTAGTTTTTTTTTTCTTCAAAGGACAACCGACGTCACTTTTTTGTTTCCGAACTGACATCAGAAAAACGTTTTATAGCATCTAAAATACCCAAAACACGCAGTATGATCTTTTTTAGTCAAATGCAAAACACCAATAAAAATGACTTAAAGTGTCTAAAAAGTACTTCAATTTGAAACTGGAAGTGGCCAGTTTAATAAATAGATTGATGCATAAATAACTAAATAGGTAAATAAAGCAAAAAAAATAAATAAATACATCTATAATTATCTAAATAAATAAATAAATAAATAAATAAATAAATACATACATAAATAAGGGTTGTGTCAGGTTTTGTTCAAAACAACACACTGCTAGTGAAGGATAACTCCCCAAGAGAGCCAAATCCCAAAAGTTTGAGAGAGACAAACATGAAGGGAAGCAGACAGACACCCCCTGCCCCTGCCTTCTAAATTTACTTGACAACTCTGGTTGAACTTTTCTTCTCAATGAGAGATACAAGCCAAAGCCGATTTGCACGGGAGAGAATGCACGTCATGATTACGTGAAGACTGACAGAAAAGCTGGCAATACCTGAGCTTTGGGTATGACTCAGCTACTGAGAGTGCAACCTTTACGCTGAAAATAAGCCATGGCGTTTATATGCAATTAACCCAAGTCAGGTGTTATCGCTTGGATCTTTCGCACTTTAAGATGTCTGCCCACGACCAGAATAAAGCAATATTGAAGGTCGCGCAAAGGAGAAAACATAATTTAGAATTGATTAAAAGACATGCTTAGGCGGCCGTTTTGAGATTTCGCTCCAATTTAGAGACCTTGTGGCAGCGTAGATATAAAATAAAAATGCAGATATTGGCAGATCTGAATTGCGCCTCTTCCAAATGTGAATAAAAGCATGTGGATCTGCTTCCTGCCTATGCGACCCAACGTAAACAAATATATTGGATAATGGGCTGTTCTCAGAAAACATTAGCCGCCGCAGGCTACTGATGGTGTCTCAGGCTGACAGACGGGAGTCAATACGCCCCCCCCCCACCCCATTTAAAATCAATTATCAAATATGAGTGTTTCCAAAATTGCACACACACTTCAGAGATACTTTTAAAAAAATATTGAGAATGACGTTGTGGTTCTGGCGTGGGAATGTATTTTGAGCGATGCATAATAGTCTCTGCTACTACTTCCTGTTCATAACATGCCGACAGCCTTATGTAAACAAGAGCCCTTTATGGCCTTAAAATATTCCTTCAATTTTTACTTTCATATTCTCAGAAGCAATACAAATAGCCGAAACTTCTAGCTCTAATTTAGTCAAATCATAGATACATGAATCGTTATATTAATTGACCCCAGTGCAGTAACATTAATAATTGATGTTTTATTTAATGGGATGACACATGACATGAGAAGTTACATGAATTTATGGGAAAAGACGAACGGTTCGATTTATGATTTTGTTTATCAATAGCGGGCTAATAAAAAGGGAAAAAAAAATGATTTGAAACCCTTCCCGACAATATAATAATAACAATGTGACCATAACGTCATTGAAATGCACCTACAGCTCCTGTGGCCAAAACAACAGGCATGAGCATACTAAAAACATTGGCTGTAAATATCAACTCCAGCTAAGGTTGTTGCGACATTCAGCTCGTCATTGCAGAAAGTATTCTCGTATGATTTGTTTGGCTCGTTGTTTTTTTTTTTTTTTGTTTTTGTTTTTCACACAACCTCCACATGGATTTTATTTGATTGATGTATGTTTTAATCCGGGTTTGGGACGTCAGCCAGGAATCAAACGTGCGCAGTGTGGATGATACGTAGCAGCATGTGCCAATATGCTACTAGCGCAAATGTTAGCAAAGAGCAGCCTTTTCAAAACTGCATTTTATAATTTTCAACAGCGAACAAAAACAAAAAATCTCTGTCATGTCACATCTTTTAAAAATGTCAACTGAGAAGAGTCGACCATAGGTTTTAACAGATGAGTTGCTAAACACCGCACACTCATCTGTTATTTTATAGCGGGTGGTACTCTTGCGGTTGGCGTCGCCTTGCACTCGCCTTTTACCTCTGGCTTCAGGAACATTCCAGAAACTATGGCAGAATAAGAAAATGTAAAAAGCAAAAACTAAAAAAAAAACACATTATGTTTTCCTACTAACACTAAGACTAGCATATTAGCATTGATACTAGTTAGCCTGTACTACCCGGGACAAATTTCTTATGTGTTCTACGTACGTGGTCATTAAAGATGATTCTGATTTTGATTGTGATTCTGACACAGAAACAGACCAAAGACACATGAAGCAGCTAAAAGGATTTCGAAGTGAGCCGGAATCATTTCATAATCGCTTGTCTTTGATTTTAAATTGACTGCACTATACGTTCCAAATCACTTACTTCAAACGGATAACATTTCATGTTATAGTCACACTCCATGAAACATAGCAGCTGTGGCTAATGTTGGTTTGTTTACATTGCCAATGCTATCTTCGTTTTGCTCACCCTGCTATTTTATTGAAGTGAGATATGCTTACCCTGTGACAATTTACTGTTATCAAAATGACTCACTTTTTCTTGCCAAGATGAATCGCGCTCGTTTGAGACTCTGCCCTGAGTCATAGTCCGTGAAGGCAGTGATAAAGCCTGAACCAATACGTGACAAGATCATCATAATTTCAATATGTGAACACGACATTTTACACAGGGTAGTACGATCTGACCATCTGGTTCTGAGGTTATACAACCACCAGTGGAGTTGTGCAAATATAGTGGGGTAAAATTTTGTATTGCGCTTCCCTCATTGATCCTTCATCCACCTTTCATTTACTGCTATTAAGGCAGGGGTGTCAAACACATTTTTTTGCCTCGGGCCACATTGTAATTACGGTTTCCTCTCCAGGGCCGTTAAGAATTTGGGGAAACCATTGGAATGTTTTATATCCTCCACATATAGATTGTACAACAAAATTAATACATAACTAGTTCAAATCAGAAATAAATAATAATAAGTGTTTTTTTGGATAACATATGACAATCTGAAATTTTGGTTCAGACTCATGGAATTTCACAAGTTTGATTTGCTTTAATGGTCCGAATAAACGTATGTGGCGGGCTAGATTTGGCCCCTGGGCCTTAACTTTGACACGTGTGTTAAGGACTCAATGGGAGCTGGTAGTTCCAATTTGACCCCTTTTAAAACGACTGCATGAGGACCTCATAACTATAGTTTTTCGCACATGGTCCAGCACGTAGCCTCATGTGTCATTACAACTGTCATCAGACATATCGACCGCTTGTTACACTTAGCCACACTCAGGGAATCAATAGCAGTTCCCAATAAACTTACAAAACAGGAGAAAATCGACTGTGCTATTTAAATAAGTCTTAATGATATTGTTGAGTAAATGGCCAATGGGCTGTCACTTCTATAGCGCTTTTCCTTGCATTTCACACATCAACCTACTAATGACGTAGCGTCAAGAGGAACTGGGGGTTCAGCATTTCAAACTTCCAATCTCTGTGTTGGGTTGTGACACGAGCACTCTACCACCAAGTCATATGTACTGTTACTTTTTCCAGGCGTCCTGGACAAATAAGCATTTGAAAGTAATTTGCATTCATGATTACGCTGGAACAAAACCAATGCGCATGGAATGCATGTTAGCAGGATATCTCACAAACATTGTGCTCTGAAAATAGCACCACTGGTATTCTGAGTCTTGTTAAAGGCCAGCTGCCTTTCCTCTGGCTTTCGCATACACCTTTCACAATGCTGCTCTTTGACGTGACATCGTAGCTGAGAGGGGGGCGGGGGCACTCGCGCCCATTCGCACATCTGCTTCTTCATATTCAACCAATACCACAATGGCACTGCCTTCCTTTCGCCGACAGACGACATCCAATTTGTCAGACTTGGCATAACACACCTCGTTCGATTCCCCCACGGAGCGGCTTCGAGTGAGGCCGGACCATCCCAGTGAGCATCCCCGATATCTTACGGCGTGGCCCACCTGCCCACCCGCTGGAACATCCAGGCGTGCTCCATCTGTTTCTTCACTCCAGCAGGCACCAGCTGGCTGGACAGCATGCATGCTGATGAACGGACAATTTACAGCCGAATGAGTCACAGCTACCACACCTCACTTCAATAAACAATTCAGTTAATGAACGGAGTCTGGGAGCTTGAAATGGAATGTTCCCTGAAGATAGGTTATTATTGCAAAACACCAATAAAAATGACTTAAAGTGTCCAAAATCTGCAAAAAATTGAGCTGCGAATTGGGCATTTTCAAAAAGTCCGGCCGCCAGTTCGTGACGTCACGCCAAGATGTCTTGCATTGCTTGTGAATCAAAACAATGGCTTCAGATTCGGAGAATATGCTTTCTTGTTACATATCCAGTTATGAATATGATTCAAATAGTTCTGAAGAGGAAAGCATACATGTTTGCAATCGATTAAAGAATTATATGTGCCATTTTGAGACAACGTTGGGGGAACATCTTTCACCCCAAAAAAAGAGGCACAAAATGGCGACCTCCAATGGCCACCTCCGCTTCCACAGGCTGAAAAATTCCTTATATGGAGCTTGGATGGCCTCTTCTGGCGGCTTTTGGGTGCAACACGGTTCTCAGACCAAACATACAGCAATATACATTGATGTGATGGAAGGACTGCTACAATGTGTCTTTTTTCGGTCAGGGGGTGGTCCTTTTGTGACGTCACGTATGGACTCGTACAACTTGTCCGGAGACGTCGGTTGTCCTTTAAGTCATGAAGGCTCATTGCGTATTTGCAGCCAAAGTAGCCATTTTTATTGTAAGCTAATTGTAGCCCATATAGACACCTACAGCGGGTTTTTTAAGGGGGGGTGCAATATGGCTGTTTCAACATTTCGGGTAGCCATCCCCTGGTATAAACTGTACAAGCTTGAAGCCTCTGTCAGCAAAGCAGAGCAACTTCTCTCCTTGTTAGATGGTAAAAGCTATGCTAAATGGAAGCTCTGACTTTAAAACTGGACTCTCAGACAAACCGAATAGGTCCATGACAGACGTAGGACGTCAAGACAAGCCCAAAGCATATTGCTTTAGCATACATCGCATCAAACATACGATATGAGCCTCCCGGAAAAGGGACAGAGGACGAAAATAAATAAAGCTGACGTCTATTCTGTCGCCATACAAGTGGCAGAAATGAGATGAACAAGAGAAATGTCATTTTGCCGTTTCGGCTGCCACACTGGCGAGCGCGAATGCACCGCACTGTGGATAATTGGTGAGAATATCTTCAAAGGCCCCGCGGCAAACCCGATACAAGCTATTCGTCTCTTTTGCCTGCATGCTGCATCATATCACATAAACGACACCAGGGTGGCTCCGTGCTTGTCAAGCGCCCACATTTCTCAGTTGATGAGGAGCCAAACGGGTGAGCCCGCAGAGTGGGCCACTTGGCGTTGAGCACGCGGGGGGCGATCAGATCTTGGAATGGGATAGGACTTTTTATCTAACTTTTGCTGCTTTTGTTTTTGTGGGCAATGACAGATCCGAAAGATATTAATTTGCAACACTATCGGAAAGACTCATTTGTTTTGTCAAGCCTTTGGTTAAAAATGATTTTAAAAAGTAGGCCATGATGACTAATGAGACATCATAGTTGTTACAATAAGAGCGGGTGAGGGGCTACAAAGTTTCCCCATCATGTTAGAATGACTTTAAATCGTTGTCAGAGTAAGCTTCTTTATTTGGTAAGCTATAACTCAAATGGGCTTGTCACCTTTTGGGATGTACAGAATAATAAATGCCTTGACATTTATACTGGCCGTTATTTCTGGTCCATTTCCAGAGAACAATGGACTTTGGCGTCACATTTGCATTCAGATGCTTATTTTTGTTTGTTTGTTATTTTGTAAATTGAGGACTTCAGTATTTGGCGACTGTACTAGGTGTGTGATATTAGAACCAAGTACAAGTATAAAAAAACAAAACAACAACAAAATGTATTTTAGGTGTTTATAAATGCTAAAACTCATTTTGTTCTTTGGTATTTTATTGAAAAGACAGGCGTGTGTGTGTGTGTATATATATATATATATATATATATATATATATATATATATATATATATATATATATATATATATATTCCCAGAAAGTGTGTGTAAGGTGAAAAAGTGCGTATTCCAAACATTAATTTCCCATAGGAAACCATCAAAATGAGAATAATCCGTTCCCAGGTCCCCATAAAACATAATTTTCAACTAAATAAGCCTTATAAATAAACCAGTGCAAATTTCACTGTTTTCTATCCATGTTCTCTCTCTCTCTCTCTCTCTCTCTCTCTCTCTCTGTTGTCTGCCTATCTATTTTTATGTGCAGCTCTGTGTTTCTGTAATCCCTGCCCCCGCTCACTGCTGTGTGTGTCCTTTTCCCTCCTCTACCACGGAGCTTGACCAATCACCTGCGGCTTTAACCGAAGACTGGGGGGCGGGGAATAGAGTAAAAAAAGCTGGCTGCCATTTCCAGCTTTGTTCACTTCAGAGATACAGCTCCAAGAACCGGCTCGTTCGTGAACGACACATCACTCATTGTGGCGCTCCGTGTGTTTCCCGAAAAATAGTTTGTATGCCAAGATTATACTCTCCCGAATTTAACGTTCGTAAGACGAAAAGTACATGAGCTAAAGCGTTCGTAAGCAGAGTTACCATTGTATATTTTTTCACTCATAAACGAAAGGGTTCAGTGAGTGTGCTTATTAACTGGTTGGGTTTGGTACCTCCAAAAAGGTTAAGAACTGCCATACAAGTTAGATGCAACATAATTGAAGTAAGCGCATCCTGCCGGCGAGGCGGCTGCTGCTTTTGTTGCTGTGCTGCCAGGTAGCACCGGCAACCAGTCTTCCCTCAGGACTCGTGCTGCGCCGGCTGTGCAATGAACCGGCAACCCTTTGCGCGCACTTCCCCTTTCCAAATGTAGCCCGTGATGATAAATTACCTAATCCACCGAGCTCCAGCCATTACTCGCATACACCTCGGGTGGTAAAGGACAGCTCCGGGGAGAAAGAGGCTGATAACGAGAGCTGGGCATGAAGCAAAAAATAATACATAAATGTGTTTGACAATGAGTGGAAAGGTAAGAAGGTCAAATAAAAGCAAGGACATTCCCGAATCATGTGCAAACTGAGGACGATGAAACGCTGAGTGAAAGGCCCAAGATCTCCCCATCTGTTTCTTTGGTGTACAAAAGGAAGTCGCAAGAATTGAGTTGAAAGTCATTCCTATCATTGAATCTTGCGGGCATCATTTCTTCAAAGTAGTTTGAGGGACGATGACATCACCGCTCTCAAAGGAATTCTTGTCGCGTGTCTCTCTGTCTCACACACACATACACACAGCAGGAGTGTTCAAGGGCCACTTTCAAGCAAAACGTCCAAGTAAAAATGGGGGCAAAGGTACCCAAAGCAATTCACAACAGGGCAATTTCAAAGTCACCGAGCGTGTTCTGCCTCGGCCGTTTTTCCTTATAATCGAGGTCAACAAGCACTCCGTGACTTGTAGGGAATACTGGCTGAGGTATTTTTTTTTCTTTCCTATGAATTTGAAAAGAGGAAGTAAAATAGACATGTTACAGCACGAGTGTAGCTTGACCTCTGAGGTGTCTCAAATATGTCGCTTGGGAGGGGACAAAGTGCAGACAGACAGACAGCTGGCTGGACCAGCTGACTGCTATGGAAACAGTAAGAGTGTGGAAGTACGTGTGTGTGCCAGGATTTGGTAGGCCAAGCATGCTTATGTCACCAACCATGTGTAAATACACACATCTGTCAGCTATTTAAGTCCAACTAAGTATATGAAGGTAGAAAAAGGGGGTCAAACAACAACAACACACAAACACCGGACGACATTCTACAGACTGGGCAACTATTCAAGGGCTTTGGTAACAGTAACCCACGGCAACCCGAAATCCACCCACCTCTTTAGGACACACAGCTCCATCGGCCAATATAGGGACGAATGAATAGACTGGCAGTCCAGAATGCAGGGAAACACACACAGACACACAAAGAGTGTGTAACTTCACCCGCTCAGGCCCTACCAAAGTGCAGTACCCCCCCCCCCCTTAAAGGTTCACAAGGTTAATTATTCAACAGAACAGGGAGGGGTTCAAGGGGGGCGGCAGTGGACACAAGCGGCTAGAAACGTCATATCACTTTTGTTTGACCCAACCACGCATTCATTGCATCCGTTTTTTAACAGTTTGCAGCACGTGTTCAGGGTGTCATTGTACAAACACGAACGCATCGGCGTGCGTCTCCACTTTGCTCTTCCACTCACAGACAGCCCGTGTATTCTCACCGTTGTGATTGTGCTGCAGGGTCTCAAGCATACTGGCGGAAAGGTCAGTAGCCCCCAACTCGGTCAGTCTGCGGCTGGTGGTGCTCAGTTCCGAGCGTAAGATGGTCACCTCCTGGCTGGCCGATTGAATGGCCCCGTCGATGCGCTGAGCCAGCTGCTTGTTGTCATCCATCATTTTCAGGATTTTTGCCTGCGGAGAGGAGAATCCGGGAAAGGTGTCATGCTGTCAAGTTGGGCATTTCCAGTGGAGTCAAATCAATCCTTCTGTTGGTCTTTTGATGAGAAAGCAAAGTTAAATCCTTAAAGCGGTTTGTCCTTTCGCTTGCAAAGAGTCATCCACTTCTGGGGAAATCTGCCGGGGAGGCTGTGTGTGTGTATTTGTGTGTTGCATGGGGGTGTCAGTGCAGGCTGTGACTTGAGTAAGCACATGTGCCAAAGTGTTAGCCTGCACCGCCCCTCATGAAACGCGCTGGCCGCAGCTGACTGTTGAAAGGACACCGAGCGTTGAAATGACAGGCACCTTTTTTAAATGGACTGTACCACTTGTGCAGAGTCAGAGGGGGCGGAAGTAGGCTACTCTCGTGAGCTCCGGGAACTCACGAGTGTTTGTTGAAGATTCTCCTCTGAGTTTGTGGTAAAAGTAATGTGAAGTAAAATCACATCACAGTTACCACGTGTAGAAAAAGTCGTTTAAAGCGAAATTATGTGTGACCGCGTCCTCATTCTGCGTGTGTCCTCACGCCAACGTTAGACAGGAAGTGGGACTTATTTGCATGACAAATCAGGAGTAGCAAGGTGAAACGCGACGAAAGAACAGTATCATGATGCTGAGTGGCATTTACGTGCATCGTAATGCGTGCCATGCTACGATGTGTATCCATTTGAGGCCATTTACAATGTTTATCAATTGGGTCAATTTCCACGTAAAATATAAACGTAAAGCTGTGGCAAGTTTAGCGAAAATTTATTATTTCATCGCTATACAGTCTGAGAGAATAAAATTTACAACATGTATGTATATCATATGAAGCCGTTGTACTTTGTATACTTTTTATATGGGAAACGTCTAAAATCATGACACATACAGTTACATGTACAGTGATGGTTGGTCAAAGATAATAACTCCAGTTTCCTCTCACCTTCCAAAACCAGGTGTGGCGGGTTAATGGAACACTCTAAATTGTCCCTATGTGTGATTGTGAGCATAAATGATTTTACATCGAATGATCGGCTTACACCTAGTTCAGGGTGTGTCCCCCGCCTACTGCCGGAAGATTGATGGCATATTCTCCAATATACCCATGACCCTTAGTGATGATAGGCGGTTTAGAAAATGTATGGGATGGATGGATGGGTGGGATGGATGGGTGGGATGGAGGCATGGAACGGATGGGTAATTTTTACAGTCCAAGACATGCCACGTTGCGGCCATAATATTGAAAATGAATGATGATTTGCTGAAAACGCCATGCATTGTTTCTACAATATAGATTCTATACCTTGTTCATTCACCATAACATTCTGAAAATCATCTTCCAGTCTGTGCATCATCAAATATTTTGCATCAATGTTTCATATTACCATCCAATCAATCAATCAACCAACCGCGTGCCAATAAATCTCCATTGGAATGTGGTTCATTTTTGTTATCCAAGATCAAATTTAGTGTCTATTTTTGAGACGACACGGCACAAATATGCCATTACTGAAGTTGGAGGTCTTGAATGCGTGTGCTGGTCAGTGGAGTGAATCAGTGCCTTGTGGTGGAGGAGCGGTAATTAGTGAGCGCAGCGGGGTTTGGATTAGCATGTGAATGGAACCAGTGGCGAGCGGACTCGTTCGGCATCCATCCTTTATTATACTACAGTCGAGGATCTGTCACTCTGTCAGACATTTTGAAGCCAAGACGAGGCAAAGACTAGTCATGAAATCAAAGTGCACTATGGACACTTAAAAACAGCAATTAAGACATGAGTGTTTTTTTTTCTTTTCCCCTTTTCACAAAGTGGAGCAAAATTGTGTTGCTAAGCGATAACATTACACTGAATGTATTTGCTGCCTGGCAACAATACAAATTGAAATTTGTTCTTTGCAAGTAATTCAACAAACGTTCGCAGTTAAAGGCAAACATGGGAAGTATTTACTGTACATGCACAAAACGATAAATATACTCTTTTGTTTGCTGTGAATTACGCGAAGGGTGGAGATGCTACAGGAGGGGATGTGTTACTGGAAAGTGATGTGGCAACTTTCATTTTCCATGACACATTTTTACAACTCTCGGCTGAGACTTTGGCCACGTCCTCCGCATCTCATGTAACCACTTTCAACAAGGAGAACAAACAAACAGTGATGACAGAAGTTTGTGGCCAGTACCATGACCGATGAGTACAATTTAAATGGAACCTTGAGAGTAAGGGTGTCAAACTCGTTTTTTTTTCACATTGTAGTCACGGTTTCCTCTCAAGATGCTATTATGACTTTGTGGAAGCCATTAGATAGTTTCATCCCCTTCATATAATATATATAGAGCGCACAACAAATTAATGAATAACTAGTTTTCAAATCTGAAGTCAAAAAGAATGACAGTTAATGTGGTTTATATGAGACAATTAGAAATTTTGTTTCAGACTTTAGCAAGCATCATGGCACTTGACATTTTTGATTTGCTTTCACGGGCCGAATAAAATGATGTGGAGGGCCGGGATTCAGCCCAAGGGCCTTGACTTGGACACCACTGGCTAAGAGCCATATTTTGGCAGCCTGGCGCCTAAATGGATGGTGTTAAAATGGGCACGGCTCAATTTTTGTGCCAGCCCAAGTCAAACTTCTCTTTTTTCATGGAGTTGCCTCCCCCGACTTATCTGCCAAATTTGATATCCCACAATAGTCTGCGCTCCACATCAAAACGGGTGCGACATTGTTTCTGTGGTGGTCTAATTTGGCATCTTTGTGAATTTGGTAGACACACAACACTGCTTTGGGTGTTCCTGCCCGAACCCCCCACACATCTGCAAATATGTTTTACAAAAACTCGACTAGCTTTTCAACAAAACACGTGTCAAAATGTTGGCTCCAGTTCATCCCGACAATGAAGGATTGAAGTTTTGAAGCTAAGATCAGGGAACATTTTCAACAATATTGTCATCAAGATTGACCATTTCACCGCTTTGTAGATTGTTGTCTCGTAAATGTACGTTTGTCAACAACTTTAAATAACATGCAGTACGGGAGGCAAACATCACACAAACACATAGATGTTGTCTGATCAACAAACAAAACAATCTTCAAACGAAGCCCCAAATGGAGCTCACCACTGACATTATAACAAGTCAAAGTAGATCATTAGCTCTTGGCCTAAAGAAATAACAAATGGATCCATTTTCCCGATGAAAAGGGAGCGCGGTTGCACATCTGATCATGAATGTTGTGCTAAATAAAACCCCCGCGTAGGAGTGAGTGAGCTAACACGGAGAGTTTTTTAAGTTTTAGGTTGCTGTGCATCTGCATGTATATCTGCCTCTGAGGTGGTGCATGTTGGAGAAAAAGAAAAAGTGGAGGTTGGCGAGGGAAGGGAGAAAAGAGGGGGTATAATTGTGTGTTTCAGGTTGAAGGCGGTTCTTGTCTCCTCTGCTCAGTATTCAGCAGCTGTCATTTTTGTGACAAGGATTGAGAGATGCTCTGTTTGGGGAGGGTGGGGGGTATTGCCTGAAGCTGGCTCCTTGATGCAGCTATTCTGGACCAATTTCCTTCACAAAAGCCTCACACCACAGATGACACACATTATTTTCTACAACACGGATGCAACAACATATGATTGAGGTTCATTTTGACAGACATGCTGATGATGGGAGATTGGTGAAGAAAAAATATGCCCTGTGGTCATAACCTGTCAACTCTGCATATTTAGAGCTCACTATTTACAAATGCACCAATCCCACTCGCCGCTCCCCTTTTAGGTTTCGGTTTGTGACCAACGGGTGGCAATGTCGGCCCCCACCTTCAGCTGCACAGGTGTTGGCCGTTGTAATCAGTGGCAGTTAAAAGGCCTCCAGGCACAACCATTCGGTGTCGGGTCATTGTTTGTTTCACCCTGTTAGGTTTGTTTCAACTTGTCATGTTTTACTCATGGTTTTGTTTGCTACTTTGGACCTTTCTGTTTTAATGACTTTGTTGTTAGAGATTTTGTTTCGGTTTACTTTATTTAATACAATTTGTCAAATACACCCTGCTCAGAATCAGAATCAGAAATCCTTTATTCGTCCCACAATGGGGAAATTTGTAGTCCAGAGCAGCAATTTGAAAGGGGATGGGGTGGGGGGGATGAAAGGATAGAAAACGAGATATATATTACAAAATAAAAATGTCAACTGTATACTGTGCAAATGTAAATGTGCAAAACCGTTTCATAAAAACCTGTACATAGTGCAAGTATCAAGAAAGGCATATTGCTATATGTAGCTGTATTGCATCAACCCATATTTACAACTGTCCATTTTTTTGCCTGCTTTTGTGGGGTCCACATCCACCACCTTGCAAATCGTGACACCCCTATTTTAAGTTCATTTGATTATTCACAGACAAAGTAATTTGTCACTTTTGTGCTGCTTTTGAGAACATGCACTAGAAATTATCTTCTCAGGGTGTGCTGGAGCCTCTCCCTTCTGTATTTGGGGTCCCTGCTGAGGTGGTTGCTCCCCAATTGCATGGCACGTATCGACCAACAACCACCTGTTAGCGATGAAGAGATCAGATACTTTGAACACTCCTAATTAGGAAAAGAACTGACAAAAAAGGTAGTGAATGAATCTTAACCAAATGAACATGTTGGGAAACATTTGGTTCATTTCTAGGCACCTTACTCCAGTATTCCAGATTGCCTTAAAACTGGCAAAATGGATTTCAAAACACGAATGGGATCGGCATCCAAATGAGGAAGAATATTGTGGCTGTGGAAAATGAGCTGAAAGTTGTGATAAGAAAAAAAATTGTCTTGCAAAGACGAATCCAAATTGTGCCAATTGGAAGATAAGGCGGCAGTGGTTGAGGAAGCCTAGAAGAGCTGAGAACAGACCAGTCTGTAGGGTGACACTGCTGGCACATTCGCAGGCCAGATGCGCATTAAAAAAATGTCATTTTCTAAACCAGTAATTGCATCAAAACCAAGTTCCCATGAGAGACCAAACACCTCAGCCATGAACATGGCGAGGCTGAGCCAGTTGTAATTCCAATCTTGTTTTAGATACAGTATATAAAGACTTGCTTGCAATAGCTTCCGATGACAATAGCGAATGCAAATGGAGCAGAAAAATAAGCAGCCTCCGAGGCCACATCACAAGAAAGATATGACGCACATGTCATGACGTGCTGCCGTAACCGTGCATGAACCCATCTTGGGTTAGTGCTCAAGGGACAGTAGGAAAAAAAGGGTGAATATCATACTGCGTGTTTTGGGTATTTTAGATGCTATAAAACGTTTTTCTGATGTCAGTTAAAAAAACAAAAAAGTAACGTGGGTTGTCCTTTAAGACAGTTTAAAAATGACATCACTGACATAAACAGTGTCATAGTTCCACACTCTCAACCCAAACAAAGAATATCCGTTTACACAGTCCGTTGGTAGCGCTGCAGTGGACCTCAGCAGAATCTTAACATAAAGCGTGATAATTCTGAGACTTCCCATTTCCTCCGCTTAATTAATGCACAACACATATCAAATTCATCTTGCAGTAATAATTGAAAAACGTCAATCATATCCCTGCACAATTCACACACTCTTTCCACGTCCATGACTCATTTCACATGTAGTGTCTTGAATTTCAATGTAAATCAAAGTAAGCTGTTAATATCCATTTACAAGTGATAGGAGACTGCTTTTTTTAATCGCATGGTAGGAGTGATTCCGGGAAAGAACAATTGTCGTATTTTTGGGGGGGGTTGGGGGGGTATGCGTGTTCAATGCCAATCTCAGATGAGTATGGAGGTTTTCTTGCTGATAGTCACCTATTTGGGCGTGCGCCACCCGAGCTCAATTTAATAACAGAAACGGCCTTTGACATTAGACAAGGCCAGGCAGTTTATTTCTCAGGGCATCGGGTCGATCGCAGCGAGGCCGTCTTGGTTATCTTATAAGATGTTTTCCCTCTCCTCCAAAAAAATCCTTCATCATTTCATCCACCAAAGTCCAATTCGGACCGCATTGGCCTTGCTTCTCCCAAGGCAAACTGAACAGTCTGGCTGCAATCAATTCAATGCTATCAGATTGATATGGTCGAGTGATTCTTTTTAAGAAAAAAGATTCGGATATGACCAAGACAAAGAAAAATGTTAGCCTTTTATTTTGAAAACATATATTTTTCCAACTGACAGTCACTTCAAGTGTAATTTCTATCAAGCAACAGAATTTGGCGTCAGGAATTCCAAAGCGCAAAGACTGAAAATGGAACTGAATGGACTTGAGCAGATATGAACATGTGGATGGATTTTTTGAAAGATATGCTCAAGCATTGCATATTTAGTACATAAAATGTTTCCAGTGAATGAAATGCCGTTTGCTTCAGATTTGTATGAGCATGTAAAAAATGCGGCAAAGAAAGTCATGAGCAAGACTCACACAAAGTCAATGAGACGTCTGTGTAACCTCTCAGTCGTACAGGAGTGGTCCATCGATGAAAAGGTTTCTTCAGCCGTCATCTGTACTTCTTTGAAGGTGTCGGACGTTTCGCTTCTTATCCAAGATAGGGGTATATATATATAGTGCCGAAACTACCAGTAAGACTTTAGTTCGCTGACGAAGCATCTTGGATAAGAAGCGAAACGTACAACACCTTCAAAGAAGTACAGATGACGGCTGAAGAAACCTTTTCATCGAAAGTCAATGAAATATTTGGGGGTGGTCAATAAATTCAACAGAACACCCCAAAGCTGAATAAAACAAAGAAGAAAAAAAAAACGTCCACATCCATGTTTGCCTACGAAAAGCGACGTGGTGACATCGTGATGTAGAAGATACATATCCCCAAATTCAACACGCCATTTTCTTGATCAGATTCGGATTAATCTTAGCCTGTCTGGCCATTTTACAGCGGTGGGTATTCCGTCAACTTCGATAGAAAGTCCATCAATCGTCATTGCCGGACGTGCGTTTGGCTGACCCAGCGCCAGACGAGGTCATCGTCCTTGTGCATAATAATCAGACAACCGCATGTCGGAAAACTGTCTGTCAAGTTAAATCATTTCCATTTAAATAAACAAGCAAAATAAATCTCGGAGTCTGGAGGACACATTCACGTCAAGAAAAAAAATGGAGACAAGACTGATTTCCATCTCGCCAAGTCATCGCTCAATAGCAACTTTTGGATGCGAAGGCCAGTCAATCCCTTGACAACACTTTTGTTCCCCTGCATTAATATAAAAATAACGCAAAAATGGCTACACCGGATATTGATCAAACTTTACAATATTTCTCTGTTTACAAATCAATACCTCGAAATGGGCAATTCAAGTCCACAGCAGAGTTTTTTTTAAAAAGTGCACAGCGGCCCACTTTTTGTAACTTATGTGCACAGGAGAATATGAAACGCTCACCCTCAATCATATTGAAAAAAATAGATAAAGAATAGAAATAGAATATCGAGGATGTTACTTGAGCAAGTAGCACCATTTTGTACATGTTTTTTTCCCATGTATTTAATTGTATTGTATTGTATTTAATTTTTTTTTTTTGAATTTCAACTGGATCATAATTGCTCCATGATCTACTCTGAACTTTAAAAAAGTGCCTCATAGTCCTTCAGGACTAAAGTGTTTCTTTCAACTGTCCCAAAGTGCATAACACGCAAAACGAAACAGTGAAAAGCGGCGACAAAATCTTTCACACGACTTTTCCCTTCCCGCTGTTGAACAATAGAGACGACCGCTGAAATGAAAACTCAATTAATAATTCAGCAAAACATGTAATGGAAGCGCAAAGATTAAAACATCATTTAGATTATGGTTTTCACTCGTGGCATACAGAAAAAAAAAGAATCCAAAATACGGCTTTGTGTGATGTTGCCTGTCAGACAAACTGTGTTTCCTAGCAACCGCCGTTTGACACGCCGCTTTATGGAAAATATTCAAAGGCCCAGAGCTTACATGTTGGACTTCTAAAATAGTCTTTCATGAAACATTCTATCTTATTCCACATCACGCTAAAACTATTTGTCAAGCAGGCGGTCATATCTAATCCATTCCGAATGAATGCAGCTGCCATTGAAGGTCCGAATAAATCATCACATGTAAGAATCTTGTCAGGTAATCATATTGTTGAGGGAGCGCGCTAGCTATTACATATTTAACAACCTCTATCTTAAAAAAAGGCTATAAACCACTTATGATCCATTGGAACACCCAGCGAGTCGCAGTGTGTTCTCTTAAATTCCTCAACTAGATCACTAGACTTGTATCGTGTGTGCGAACACCACAACAGTACGGTATTAAAGGACAACCGACGCCTCCGGACAAGTTGTGTCCATAATTTATAAAATCTCTTCAACTTCTACTGAGCGTATTTTACAAAGATTCCACCGCATATAGCTATATTTTACGTTTTAAGACTCGCGCTGAATATTCCGGAAGTGTTGTTTTTGAGTTGGTGACGAGTCATCACCCTACGTCACGGAAGGAACGCCCCTGACCGAGAAAGGACACACTGTAGCAGTCGTTTCATCACATCAATGCATTTTGCGGTACTTTGTTTTGTCTGAAAACTTCGTGTTGATCCGTGTTGATGGCGAAATTAGAAGGAAAACACATAAATAATGTGATGGTGAATCGTTGTGTGTTGCACCGAGCAACTATTTGATATTCGCTGTCAAAAATTCCCAGGAGACAAATAAGCCCATTTCCACTGAGCTTTGTCGCCATCTTCTGCCTTTTTTGGGTGCTACATTTCCCCCCCAAAGGCCTCAAAATGACACGAAATAAATTCTTTAATTGATTGCAAACATGTATGCTTTCCTCTTCAGAACTATTTGAATCATATTCATAACTGGATGAGTAACAAGAAAGCATCTTCTCCGAATCTGAAGCCATTGTTTTGATTCTCGAGCAAGGCAAGACGTCTTAGCGTGACACCACGAACAAGGATTGGATTGGATTGGATATGCCTTTATTCGTCTCACAGTGGAGAAGGGGACGGGACCTTCTGAAACTGGCCACTTCCGGTTTCAATTTGCGTGTTTTGGGTATTTTAGATGCTATAAAACGATTTTCTGATGTCAGTTAGGAAACAAAAAAAGTGTTGTCGGTTGTCCTTGAAGGCCCTTTTGAGTTGAGCCGTCAATGCTATTTTGAGGCTTTAAACAAGTTTTCTCATCAAAAGACTGATCAACTATAAAGTATATTCTTGCTTGAAACATTTATTTTGTAGCTCAGTTTTAAATGTTGAATGTGTTCTGTCGACTGGTAAGAAAAGAAAACACATTGATTTTTGTTATTGAACACCGGCCTTGCTGCAAGACACATAACAGCAGGGAGCCTGTTCTTTTTAAACAGTGAATTAATTAGAATACTTTTTTGCAGCCATTCTATGATGTACGTCCTGTGTAATTTAAACCCCATCGTAGGTTTTTTAAATATTCGATGACCTTCACTAAGTTATGACTACATTGGGGTTTCCAACCAGCCAAGAGTCAATAAAAATTATGAATGCAATTATATCCACCACGTGAAAGATTATTATTCGACATGTACAAAGAATGAGCATTGAGGTGATAAAAATAGTCCAAAGGAGTGATTGAAAAAAATGTACCTCAAATCACCATTCCCCATTGAAATTAATGGAACTGCCATTAATCCATCCTTGCCTTCCCCAACAAATAAGTTTGTGAAACGACCCAACTCGGCAAGTAGTCCCTGAGCACTTCAACTCCAATCACAACTACCAAGGTGAGATTCCACAGTGACTCCCAAAAGAAAAAGCCATTGAATCTACACAAATCAAACAAAGAGGATGGCAAGATGTCATCGGTGCGTTACAGAGGTCGGCCCGTGTCAGGTGGGATGGCGGGGAGGGCGGACATGCATAATGCATGGCCAGAAAGCGCGTACAGGAGGGCCAGCTGAGGTCCCATTCAGAGAGGGGCAGATTGACCCTGCGAAACCCATCACGTGCTCAGTCCGCAGCAACCCCCACACCTTCAGTGCTTTTAAGAATGAAAGCAGGATGCACTCTTCCATGACCTTGGCACATTTGGCACATATAAGTGGAAGTGAGTCAGATGTGTTGCAATATTAATAGGACATTCCCAGGATCGGTGTGTGCTAACGCACATTTATGAGTTCGGCCCGATGGTGGGATGATCATCAAACCAGTACTGGCTTTCAACCGTCCTTCTTTATTGCCAAAAACAATGTCAGCGAGCTTTATAACAGCATTTTTTGGGAGGCCATTTTTTGTATTTGTCCTTTTAGATTTGATTGGCAGGAGCTGGCAGGCTTCCTGCCCACAAACAACAAGGCAAGAGTGCCGCAGGGAATAAACTATGGGCAGTCGCTAAGTGGCCTGCGGGGGTTTGGAAAAGAGATGGCCACATGGAATCACCCTGTACAAACACGCAGACAATTAGACTGTTTATTGGCTTTTTTTTCAACAGGTGCACTAAAAGAAATCTAGAGTACAAAAAGCCAGTGTGGGATTGTTGTTCAAATGTGGCTTTTCAAGTGTAGCTACTATGTTGGCCAGAATACTGATGTTACTGCTTGACACAAGATTCGATTATCTGCAACCAAAGAGAGATAAAGGAACGGTCACTTACTAAAACTAGACAGCAGCTTCATGAAACCACTTTTTTCATCTCAAAAAGGACAACAAGAGAGAGCGATGATTCATCCAGAAGATTTATGTATTATCGAACAAAATGTATGTTTTTATTTTTAATAAATGGACCCATTTGATTGTTGTGGATCATTCGATACATGAAAATTAAATACAAAAATCGTATTGATGTGGGGGTGTGGTTTTATCTGCCAAGACCATTACTGTGAAGCACTACATATTCATATTTATATATGTTTTATTGATGAAAATATCCCCTGGCATTAGAAAATGAGGTTGGTAGCAGAAGGGAGAATTAACCTGAACATTAGTCTCATCCATAAAAATAAATGGATGAGCTCAATCGATGCCCAAGAGGGAAACAGATTTAGGTAATAATACTGCATACTCTCATTAGACACATTGAAGACAATGGCATCGTTCTTTACAGTAGTGCCCTTGAGATACAAATGACTTAGTTGATGTATTATGTTGATGTATGATGTATTTTTTTGCTTAGACTTTCACAGTAATGTTTTTCAATGCTGTCTTGTAGGCACTTGACTCACTTCAACTCCCATTACCAAGATTAGGCCTTGACCAAATACAGAATATTTCTTCAAATGAGATGCTTCAGGCTGTTTAATGTCTCAAGCAAATGAAACTGATTGTTGAACTAAACATAAAACAATAACAATGACATTTATGGTATTTAAAACAACCGCAGCTTAGCCTTTTTTCTTGCTAGCTTAATGCTAACAGAAAGTATCTACCAAACGTTGGGGGTTTTCAACCCTGTAAAGTGGAAGTCAAATTAAAAACTTTCATTCCACATATCATTTCTGTGCCCCTACACGTCTAAACATGGTATTCTGATCAATATCGTGTCGGTGAAATAAGAATTCAGCAGATGGGTTCACCTGTTTTCCGCTATCTTACGAGACAGCCATTTTGATGAGATCTGCCCTTTGCTGTCAACAAGATTTGATATCAAAACACCTTTCAAGTCACGCTGACAAGCTCACGTGGCCAAGCCCAGAAAAACAGGTGAGTCACGGTTTGCAGGATCAGAACTGCAAATGAACTCTTTCACAAATGAACTCATATCTCCAGGCAGCAGAATTTGTGAAAGATGACATTCTTCACACATGAGAGCTGCTCATCAGTTCTTCCAACTTATCTAAAGCTTCTATTGACACAGAAGACTTAAAAAGGCCAAAACTGGACTGTGCCTGTCGTATTTTTGTTCAGATGCGCAGTGCATACTTTGCGAGTCCAAGAGTGAGGGACTTGTCATTCGCTATTCACAGATGAGTACATCAGCTTGGAGGTCGGATGGAGTCACACACATCTTATTTATCAGCGTCTCCTCAGACAAAAGTCACCCTCACTGACTTGTTTAGATGCATCTATATGTCTTCCCTACCTCCACGTTTTCAACCACACATGACTGACAGCTCCACTAATGTCGTCCGAGCTGGTTCCAGCATGAGGAAGGAGAGCGCGAGATAAGGTCAGGAGCAAAGACTCACCGGCTCAGCAGCAAATTTCCTCTAAGATTGACTGCACAATACACACACACAAAAAAAAGGATAAAAAACAGGCCCGAGGAGAGGCGATGTGAAGTTTGCTGTCGATGAAGTAAGAAAAGAAAAATCCAGCGTCTCATTAAAAATGTGGAGCATTTACAAATCAAATATATTGATGTTTATATTTTAATGAGTGGGCTGGCTGGTGGTCCAGTGTCGACCTCCCAGTACAGAGATTGTGTGTTTGATCCTGGCTCCGTTCTTCCTGTGTGGATTTTGCCTGTTCTCCCAGGGCTTGCGTGGGTTTTCTCTGGGTACTCCAGTTTCCTCCCACATTCAAAAAAACATGCATGAAATTCTGATTGTACACTCAAATTTGTCCCGAGGTGTGAATGTGAGCACAGAAAGTTGTTCGTATCGGGATCTCCTACAATTGGCTTGGAACCGGTTCAGGGTGTCCCTTGCCTACAGCTGGGATATGCCCCAGCACCCTCCGCAACCTTTGTGGGGATAAAGTGGATCAGACGATGGATGGATGGATGGATGGATGTCTTAAAGGCTGATGAGTCATTAAATTAGTACGTTTGACACACTTCTTCAAGAATCTGTAGAGTGGAACCACTTTTACTGAAGTCCAACAGCCAATAGTAACCAACTCATTCAGATTTAAACAAAAAAAATACAATAAAATGTTTTCCTGAGTGTCCATGTTCGAGAACAAGACCATTGGAGAATTTTCTTGGTGGCACACATTGATTTTGAGACGACATTTTAGAAGATGACATCATTGGATGACAGTCCATTGATTGTCACAAGCCCCACTGTAAATGTTGCCCCACCAGGAATCATCACATTTGCACTAAATAACACATGGTACAACCGTTTCCTCCCCCAAACTGATAAATTACATGAAAATTACATTTGTGCGGCATGCAGCGTCTGTGCATGACAGATGTCGGATTAGGGTGTGTAACAACTCATCACGCTCATTTGAATAATTTTGAATAAACAGCTCATTCACACTCTTGACATTGCCCTCTTCAAAATCGGCCTCTAATTGGAGCTCCCGGCCTCTCATCGCATGCTCCTCCTCATCATCCTCTTCCGGCAAATCATCAACATATGTGAAAGCGTCAGAGAAAACAGTGAGACAATGCATCTGTGGGTACCTTCAGTGGTCATTTAACAAATGTCAGAAAGAAAGAATAGGGAATGAAACCAAAAATTCTGAAGATACAAAAAGGAGAGGAGTAGCAGTACCTTACATTGCAGGAGTTTCTGAAAAACTACAAAGAGTCCTTTGGCAACACAAAATTCCTACTTATTTCAAACCGATAAACACCTAAAGGCAAAAAATAGTCCATCCAAAAGATAGGCTGCCAAATGAAAAACAAAGTAATGTAGTTTATTCAATACATTGTAAAAATGAAAATTGTAAAGAACAGTACATTGGGGACACTAAAAAATTCTCAAAAAAAAAGACTTTGTCAACATCGCAGTGATAACACTAGGGGGCCTCAATCAGCAGTACATATGCACCTAAAAGCTAGCAACCACTCATTTGACGACAATGAGGTTAAAATCTTCGCGAAAGAACATAGATGGTTTGAAAGGGGAGTAAAAGAAGCGATTTTCCTAAAACAACTAAATCCTTCTTTCAACCGATATGGTGGGGTGAGGTTCAATTTGGATCATTCGTACAACAGCCTACTTAGGAAAAATAGGATTAGGAATACTGATGAGGTGATAGCGGTGGGAATGGGGCAATCAATCAGTCGTTAGTCAGACCAATAGGAACAATCAGTGGAGCGGCAAGGAGTAGTCCTCTGCTCCCCCCAACCTGAGAGCAGGGACCTATCATAGCAGTGTCCGGCACCGCCATGTCTGTACAGTAGGGCTATATATATAGGGCCGAAACTACCAGTAAGACTTTAGTTTGCTGACGAAGTTTCTTGGATAAGAAGCGAAACGTCTGACACCTTCAAAGAAGTACAGATGACGGCTGAAGAAACCTTTTCATCAATGCTATATTTGCTATATTCTTGACATATTTGAACAATTTCTCATCCCAACTAGATGTACATTGTAGATTTACTCTCTCATTATTGATCATGAAATTTTGTTGAACTCAACCCTGAAGTTATATCGCTAAATTTTCGCTTCTTCCTGTGACCCGAGCAAATGGTTAACCCCCACGACCCTACGAAAAATATTGGGTATTCCCAAAAGTCACGTGACATTGTCATATTTCAACTGGGAGATCAGATGTGGTTCGAAGAAGACAAAACATTTACATCACCTAAACGTGGATATTGAATTTGGGGGATTTGGATTGAAAAGATAAATAAATAAATAAAAAGAAGAGAAAATATAACAATACAAATAATTTTGGGCACCATGCGGCTTCTCAAGAGCACGAAACTGCGTACCTGAGCATCCACGAGGAGGTGCCTCATCAAGGTCATTGACTTTTGCAGAGTCTCTTTCTCGGGTGGGCAATACACGTTATCATCCTGCTCAAGTGACTTTGGTCCCGTCACGATGAAACTTGCGATCTGATCATTCAAGCTGTTCAGGGACTGCACCGCTGAAAATATACAGAGACACACATTAGAACAAGAAAAAAAATAAAGAAATTAATTAATAAAAGGGTACGAAAACAAAAAATAAATACAATCAAATAAATAAATGACAGACAGAAATGAATAGGTGAATTAATTTATCAATAAATAAATAGCTGACTATACAAATAAATGAATAAATGAACAAATAAACAACTAAGTACTGTATATAACTATTTTTAAGGGGGTGAGTGGGGGTTTGTTCCCACGAAAAGATGACAACATTCAGCATTGAAATCGTCTTCTATTTCAAATCGATGAAAGACTTGCATTTTATTTGTGTACCAAATAACACTGGAGAATACGTGTTTCTGGTTTTATTAGATTTGACTACAGCATTTGATAAAGTGGATCACAATATTCTACTGTCTCTTTTGCAGCACTTGGTGGGCATTACCGGTAGTGCTCTTGATTCTCTTGGTTTTGGACCTACCTTTCTGACAGAACCTTTTGTGTTCACCTTGGCTACTCTGAGTCACGTGCTGCCGCTCTGTCATGTGGTGTTACGCAGGGCTCAATTTTGGGGCCGATGCTGTTCGCACTATACCGTACCTGCTCCAATTGGGTTACATCGTAAGGAAACATGATATTTCCTTCCACTGCTATGCAGATGACTGTGAGATCTATGTCTCACTGAGCAAAAAAGACATTTCTCGTGAAGGCCACTTTTATCCTGCCTGGAGGAAATCAAAACCATGATGTCACAAAACCTCTTGAACTTCAATGAAAAGAAGAAAGAAGTGATGCTGTTTTGTTCCAGTGGCCCGTGTACATCCCATCGTGTAGACTTGGGGTCCCTGGCTCCTTATCTGAAGTCAACAGTCTCAAACTTGGGTCTTAAACTGGAGTGACAGTGACTTTAAACTCGACTGACAAATTGGTGCTAAATCTTCTTTCATCTGAGGCAACTGCCCAAATTAAAACCTGTCCTTTCTCATGAGCACCTTGAAGCAGTAATTCGTGCCTTTGTCACATCTCGGCTCGATGACTGTAATGCAAATTACTTTGGATCCAGCCAATCCTCCATGAAGCATCTCCAGCTGATCCAGAATGCTGCTGCTCGTCTCATAAGAGGGAGCACGTAGAAGAGGTGCCACAGTAGGAATTTTGGCACCCCTTCACTGGCTCCTTATCCATTTTAGAGTTCTTTTCAAGATCTTATTATTTGTTTTCAAATCTTCAAATGGCCTCGCTCCTCCTTATCCCTCCGAACTCATCCACACCCACACACCTTCCCGGTGTCTCAGGTCTGGTGACAAGACATTATTAGATGAGGCAAAAACGAAACAGATGCTCAGAGGGGATCGAGCCTTTTCCATTGCTGGTCCCATTCTCTGGAATGACCTTCCACTGAACACTCAAAACTCACTTGTACTCTTTGGCATTCGACTCAACATGATTCAGACTTGATCTTAGTTTTACTCCCTGGGGCTTTCTACTATCTTTGTCACTGCTTTACTTCCTCCATATGATAGTTGTCCATGTTAAGCGTTTTGTTACAGCTTCGGCTGTTGTTAAAGCGCTATATAAATCAATGTATTGTATTGTATTGTATTGTATTGTATTGTATTGTATTGTATTGTGTTGTATTGTATTGTATCAGTAGTCCCTGAGGCAAGTCAACAGCTGTAAGGCAGAGGGCCTCGGTGCGCCTGCATTCACACTCACCTGTCTGCAAACCAACACCTTGACTTGGCTCCGCCTTTGTTATATGTCCACGTGTCTCTGTGTCGTGCGTTTGAGCAACGCGAGCCGAGTGGCTGGTGTTTGAGATTTTCTACATAAATAAATACTTTTTAAAAACACACCCTTGCATCAAAACCAGTCTCCCAACTCATAGGTTCGTTGGATGGGTTCAATACTTATGCAAGATACCAAACGCCCACTTCCTCCTGATGCTGCGTCATCATTAGTAAAATGTGGAAACAGTGTTAAGCACTTTGCATACCAAATGTAGAAAAGCGCTACATCAGTCACAGACCATATTCCGTTTACCAGGAACAACATCGCCGTAGAAGACCAGATGGAAGAATATGGTTTCCTCATGTCACCAACTTGGCTATCAACACCCTCTCTCATCCAGTATGTTCCTGAGACCCATCCTGTTTTTGTTCCTAAATGTTTGCCCCGATGTGTCCTTTTGGGTTTCCTTTCTAGCTTGCCTCCCACTGTGAAAAGGAACCTGCTCGACTGTGTTTCCTCCTTCCAGCATACACACTTCCCCAGCCCTCTTCCACTTATCATTAAGCCCTTTTTAGCTTCTGAGAGGTCACAGAAAATATTCCAGAGGTCACCCACGCAGTGACAGGAGACAAAATTTCCATAAGTATGCGGGAGGTTTTTCGCCCGATCAATTTCGTTTTATAATCCACTGTTTTAACCCCTAATGCGTCCTTATCCGTGGTTCTAGTGTTGAAACATTCACATTTAAAAAATCGTCACATAAAAGACACTTCTCAGCGTGTCTCGTGTTGCGCTGGAAAGACGACTGTTAAATCACGTCAAAATAAAGGAATACAACAAGCTAAATCTGCACGGTGTGGGATGCAAATTGGAGTGGGATTTGAGTGGAACTATAAAGCCTTTCCCCATCCACACAAAATCCCACGCTTAAAAAAAACAAACAAACACACAAAAAAGCAAGACACCGTGGACGTATGCGTTACATAACCAGCATTCTTTCATCGTCGTTGACATTTCCAAGCAAAACAAGCTTTGGCGAGAGATAAGAAGCGAATGAGGGGGTTGGAGAGGGCTGTTGTCCCCTCGAGGTGAGAGTGGAGCAGACATCAATGTGTGAGTGGGCTGCTTGTCATGCGAGTGAGCACCAAACACCGAGTGAGGGGTCTTGTCTTACTTTTTTTAATGGCGGGTTAAAAGGACGATACATCAGTTACTTACCCTTACTGCCCTCTAGTGGTCATGACACGCACATACAGTCAAAGAAAGAGAAAGGTTGTACAACCCGAGAGGCAAATTAATTATTGTTTTTTTTTTTCATTTAGCATATTATTATGTTGCAACGGTTCACTTGGCTTCTGTGAAAGGCTTTATTTATTTTTGATCAATTGAACACAAGAGCTATTTGGGTGACAAAACGTAGATTAAGAATGAGCAGCAGCAGCAGCCTCGTAGTTTAAAAACAACGTCTGTCATTCCCTATCAAAATATTTCCCAGAGAAAATTAAAAAATTGTTGACAATTATAAATATATTTCAGAATGGTTTGTCTGCCTTTAGTTCAGAGAATTTATGTTGGGACTTCTTTTTCAGCCATATTTTCCTAACCCCTTTTTGCTGCCTTTTTCCTTTTCCTTCTTGGAATTGTCAACATGCCCTACATGTCTTCCTATTCCTATAGAAATAAAAATGAGGAGAAGCCGTGCCTGTTGGGCCTTTATCTTCACAAGTGAAGACAGTCTCTGCCGGGGGAAATAAAGATCACTTCAGATGAAAAATACCGGGAAGGAATGCCCACTGTAAGCCTAATGAGATATGATGTCGTACCCTCGGATGGAGTCTTGGAGAAGGGGGCTCATTTCATGGCAAAATTGTATATAGCGCAGACCCCCAAATCCATCAGGGAAAGCGATTTACATAGAAAGCGATAAGACAAAAGTCGAGTCATGTAAAAAAAAAACCTGCTTTCGTCGCTAGACAGTATTAAGGTCGAGTTCGTATACAATGTCATTAAATTAAATGTCATTCTTTGAGATTGTTATCAGCATTTTCGACAGTGTGTTTGAGGTGAAGGGTGTCTTTACTAGAGGCATTTAATAATAACTACAAATGAGGGAAACCAGCCGGTGATCATCACAGCCCTTGGAGGGTGAAGAACCAGACAGAACTGGTCTTTTGTTCACTAGAGTTGACCATGGGGCCTTGTCTGCTCTTGGGTATGGAGATTAAAGCAGAAGTCATTGTTAAAAACCCTTGCTCCTATCCATTTTGTGTTTGGGAGCCTTTTACTGAGCATCTTCATCTCTATTAAGTTGTTCTGTAGTGACATAAGCCAGTGTCTTCTTGTGCCGGTCCCAAGCCCGGATAAATACAGAAGGTAATGTCAGGAAGGGCATCCGACGTAAAAGCGTGTGCAAAATAAACATGTGAATCAAACCTCTGAAGATGGAGGACACTGATTCGCTGTGACGACCCCTTCAAGGGAAAAGCCGAAAGGAAAACAAGTTTGAGGTTTGATGAGAATGACCGGGAACATTTGCATCATGGCAGATATGTATAAATTCTAATTTATAAATAAATAAATAATATGTTTTAATGGTTTGGTTAAAAAAAAACAGCGATAAACGAGCACTTTCAAAACTTGAAAGCAGCGAGTGCTATGCAACACTGTCCCCTATTGGGCAGATAGTGCGTAACGAGTGGTTGCTAATTTTGAACGATGCCCTCCACCTCACCCACATATCCACCCACTGCATTTCATCAAACCAGCAGAGGTGGCGGGTTTGATTCCGGTTCCGGGGTCTCTGTGTTTTCATGTTCTTCCCGTGCCTGCCTAGGTTTTCTCTGGGTACTCCGGTTTCCTCCCACATTATAAAAACATACATGACAGGCTGATTGAATATTCCAAATTGTCCCTAGTTGTGGTTGGGAATCCGGATTAGATTTTCTGCGTGTGTCTGCGATTGGCTGGCAACCGGTTCAGAGTTACCCAGTATTAACATTTTTTTGAGAGTGGGCGCTTGTAATATTTCCGACTACGTCCATCGTCCTGTATTGACATAATATTTATCTGCAGATATGGGGCTGCGCGAGGAGGAGGGAAGAAAAACAATTGTCCAATTAGTCAAAGCACACATCATTTGATGAATGTAGCAACTCCCGGGGGGGGGGGGGGGTGTTGCGTAGCTACAAAGAATTACAGAGAAATCAGAATTCTCCTCCGCAGAGCTCATTAGATTCGACTAATCATATCTATTAGCGCCGGAACGAGCTGAAGAAAAACAGACAAGCGGGAGATGGGACGAGGCTTCCTAGGTGATTCGCTTTAAAATGGTTTGTGTGTGTGTGTGTGTGTGTGTGTGTGTGTGTGTGTGTGTGTGTGTGTGTGTGTGTGTGTGTGTGTGTGTGTGTGTGTGTGTGTGTGTGCGTGCGTGCGTGCGTGCGTGCGTGCGTGCGTGCGTGCGTGTGTGTGTGTGTGTCTAGTCTTGTGAAGACTACGGACATTTTATACCATATGTCGTGAGGACATTTTTGACGAGGACCTTTTGGCCGGTCCTAACAAGTTTTTCGTTCTAAAGGCTTCTAGAGGGTCTATATAGGCATCTGTTGAAGTTTCCTAGAGGTCCTCACAAATTCACCCAAAATGATTTTTTTTGTGTGTATTTTCATTTCACTTGGATACACTGGATACTTTTTACTCACTGTGTGTGTTTATGTGTGTGTGCGTGGTTAATGAGAGGAAAAAGTTCATACCACAAAAAGTAAAATGATATTTAACCAAATTCCATACAGGGGTGAGGACTTTAAAAGTACCCATTCAGAAACCTCACTCCTGCTGTTATTTCAGTTAAAGTCCACTTTTTATTTCTTTGTTGTTAAAGAAATTGAAGTAGGAAACGGGGTGACATTTAGTGTTCGAATGTAACACTCGTTCTTCTCTAAACTTATCAGCAATGGTGGTCCTCACTCCTTATCTGAAGTTATCCGGACCTCACAAAACTATTGAAGCGGGAATGTGTGTGTGTATATGTGTGTGTGTGTGTGTGTGTGTGTGTGTGTGTGTGTTTGAAAACACTGCCTGCCTTATCATCACTGCCCCTCCAGCAGCTGACGAGTCCCTCTTGATTTTTTTGATCTGTACTCTGCTGAGCTTCACACAGCAGCTTGCGTCGTCTCCCTGTCCTCATTTTTTTTGTGTGCAGCACTTGAAACAACATCCACAATTGTTGGAGGGATTACATAGCAGCTTGAGCTTCTGCCCCATTTTTTCCTGTGTATGTGCAAAAAATAGAATTATAAATATAGCATCTGATATCTTGCAACAAAAGTCACAGTGCCGACAACACCAAATTCATGTTTGAACGGCTACTACATCTCATCATAATGTGACCCGATAAACATGGGAGGCTCATAAACAGACTCCAGGCACCAAAGTGTAATGGAATGTTTAATGAGTTTTAGCCTCCGGCTACGTTCATTAGGGAGCTTGTGTTTTCATTAAGTGGGTGGTTTGTTTGTTTCATTTGCATCATATGAGTCAGGCCTGTTTTTTTTTGTCCCAAAAAATGGCTTTTTACTCATCATTGCATTTCTTTTACAGATACCAGTGTGCATGAAGGTGTGGCTTTGGGGGGGGGAGTTCAGAGAGAATTTTTACCTGCCAGACAATTTGGGCTTTTGATTCAGCCTTCATCAGAGCTGTCAATACTTTCTTGGTGAGATGTCTTAAAACGGTTGGGATACCTTCAAACTAAGGTTCCTCGGCCCATTAAAGCTGTGCTGCAACCCCCCACTCTACCCCCTGCCGCAGCTATGGTATCATCTCTACATTCATATTAGAAATTGATCTTTTGAATCTCGCAGGGATTGAAATGAGGCTTTAACCCAGGTGTGGCGCATTATTTTGAAAACTCAGTCAGCAAGTGTTCATAAGGTATGTTCGTGTTGATCTCAGTATGCTATGACATTGCTTTGACTATCATCCGAAAGTCCATAAAACACGGTAAATAGACCACAATGTAGTGTATTTGAAATACAGATTTTATTTATTTATTTATTGCATCAAACAATTGATGAAAAAAAAAGATCTCAGCAAAAGTGACGGGAAAAAAATTGCTTTTTTTGTCAATTTATTTAAAACGTTCCAAATAAAATTGTTGCTTGTGTTTGGCAAAATAAAAAACATTTTTTTAACCACTCTGGCGGCCATTTTTTTCAGCTAAATAAGCGACGTGAGAAATATTTTCTAAATGAGAAATAAAAATGTATCTCTGTACGTTGTCTGTAAAGAAAATAATTATACATTAATTTGGGAGGCATTTGACATAAATTGGTGCAAAACTGTAAAAAAAATAGTTCAAAGCTTTTTTTTTGCCATCAGGAGAATTATGGCCAATCGAAGAAGGGGCAAAAAAGAAAAGTTGAATTTGAATAATGTCAAAGTAAATTAGTTTTTTTTTGACAAAATTCTTAAATATCTCTCATATATTTAAATGTGGTAGGTTATACCAGTTTTGGGCTAATTACAAACCCAACAGTTGCCAAAAGGGATCAAAATTAAAGACCTATGTCAACCCCCCCCAAAAAAATATTATAATCTTCAGTATCTCGAGGACATTTTTCATTGATCCTTGGTGGTCTGACAGCCAGCTTGAGCTTTGTGTATCATTCACAGCACCAGATGACAAGTCTTTGTAAAGACAAATTGGAAGTGGGCCAAGTGTCAAGAGACAAAGGCTTGTTTGCTCATGTTTGGTGTCACGGCAGACGTTGAATTCGCTGATTCAAAAGCTAAAATTGAAACACCAGCTGTGATCAAATAGTTCAGAAGCTAAAAACCTCACACCCACGGCAAGGCAGGATTGGATTTTTCTTGCGTGCAAGCGACTGTCTGTGCGAAATGATTCCTCTCTAACTGGATTATGCACTCTGTCTGAACCCGGTGATGAACGCAACGCCACTTGGTTAACGCCGAGTGCATTAGCAGGCGCGCGAGCAGCTAATGAAAGCATGAAAATATTCAGACTGATGAGAAGCTGGCCTAAATATGCTTATAGATCTGGTAAGCAAACAAATAATTGCCCTCTTGTGTTTTAAAAGTTTAACAAGAGTTTATGGCTCAGAGGAGACGGCGTACGGAACAAAAGCTGCTTGTCTCAATCTACAATGGGTGAAATTAGCAATGACATTTTGTATGTATTATTATTATTATTATATTTAATGGGATGGGATAATCGCTGGGTGAATATTCCAAACCCCTGTTTGGGATTTACCGTTGTTTGGATGCAGATCATTTTCCATAGCTGAGGTCAATATTGATCTGACTGGTCTTTTGTGATCTAATCATTGTTAACCTATGCCAATACAGTCAAATCTCGGTTTTCGACCATAATCCGTTCCAGAAGCCTGTTCGAAAAGTGATTTGATTGAAAACCAAAACATTTCCCATTATAATCAATCTAATCAATGCCTGCTTTTTTTCTTTATTTATTTTTTGTATTGTGATTGATTGTGATGTATAAGGAAGTGGAGGGGAGTCGAGTGGTGTATTCAGGTGCGCTCAGTTTGGTCGAGAAACGATATTTGGTTGAAAACCGTAGTATACAAAACACGAAATTTTTGGTCGAAAAGAGAATTGGTTGAGAACCGAGAGGCTTGAAAACCAAAGTTTGACTGTAAATCTAACTACTAAATACTAGAAAACCAAACAAACTGTAATGGGTCATAGTTTTATGACCTATAACATAGTTTCATATCATAAAATTTGCTAAATACAGAATCAGAATCAGAATCATCTTTATTGCCAAGTATGTAGAACACACAAGGAATTTGTTTCCGGTAGAACACGCTGCACTAGTATCGTCGTCAAAAAAACTGCTAAGTGGCACTATACAGTTCCATTTTGGCTACTATTGCTAACTAATTGTTTTTGTAAATTAGCATCAAACTTGCTAACCATTGGCGGCCATTTTGTTTGTGGAATAAATACATATCAGCTCTGTAACGCAGCATGCATAATTCGTTTAACTCAAGCTTTCTATGAAACCGTTTTTATTCTATGCTTAAAACCACAAACAAGTCACGTCTGAACAAACAGCACGTCTGCCAGTTGCAGTCAAACAGCGCATTCATTTTCGCCTCAATTACGACTTCATTCTTTGGAATTAAGTGATTACAATGCGCATCCATGGCCGTTTCCCTCAGGAGGTGGTGGCAGGGTTGTCTTTACACCTGACAAAAACCATTTCTTTCCCAGTCATCACCACTGATGAGCGTTAAGGAAGCTGCAAGCTGCTGTCAGCACATCGCCTGAACCAAAAGGGATTACAGTACATACAAAACAGCAGTCCACTGTTTGCGTTTTCATCAAGAAGATGTGAAACAACTAAACCGCAAATGGTAGCAAGCTGTGAAATTATTCAACAAAAGCCAACAAAAATTATATAACGACAACAACATGGAACTGATGCCAATCAGTGCAGACATATTGAAATAATCTGTATTTCTTAAATACGCTTTACATATTGTCCCCATTTTCAGTCCCCAGTTGCAATGCATGTTATGGTGAAGTATTTTATTCATTTATATTTTGGTTTGTTTGGTTGACGTGAACTTTGCATTATTCCCTCATTTAATGCCAGACAATGTGCAAAAATGTGTCTACTCCAGTGCCAGGGTTTTGGTGATTTTCACTCAAATTGCAGGACTAACAGAATATTGAGTTTTAGGACTACATAAACATTCAATGCGGCGTAAAGAACCTTAAACTCACTTCTTTAATCATAGAAAAGAGTTAATTCCTAAATTATATGAGTCTGGAGTTCTCTGAGCTTGAAATCAGAGCGGCTGTACAAAAGGCAAATGCTGCCCCCTCGTGGGAGGGAAAAATAATGCCAGAGGTCTGACTGAAGCTTTATACGCACCCCTCCCAGACAAAAAATAACAATACCTGAATAGATTTGGGACTATCGTTCCATGTCATGCTTTTCAATTGCTGAGTAAATTGAGGAATGGCCGTGAATGTTAAAATCCATTTTACTGGCACCATTTTTTTTTTTTTTTTTGTGACCCCAGACGTCTTCAGGCAGTAGATGGGGGGCACCCTGAACTCGTCACTAGCCAATTGTAGTGCCCACAGAGACAAACAGCCATCTATGCTAGGGAGTGTTCAATCAGCCTACCATGCTTGTTTTTTGAATGTGGGAGGAAACTGGGGTACCCGGAAAAAAGCCACGCAAGCACGGGGAGAAAATGTCAACTCCACACTGGAAGCCCAGAGCTGGAATCAAACCCACGCCGTTTGCACTGGGAGGTCAACATGCTAGCCATTCAACCACCGGGCTGCCGGGATTAAAAAATACACACAGTGTTCAACTATTGTGGCTTGAACATGAATTTTCGCCCTCAATAAACAATGTAATGACATGTTTGCATGCATCTTGTCCTGCTGGCATTTTAGGTATCGTGAAATGTCACACTGACTGACCAACAGGTCGATTCTTGCTACCCTTTGTGATCCCAACACACCACCTGAAGAAAGACCGGTGAAAGGTGTGATTTTAAATGCCCACTAGCAAGAAAGGCTTACACATGAAAGAGGAAGTCATTATTGTGTACCATAATCTGAACCTTTGGAATAATTACTTAGAACTATTTCATATTTTGTGGAATGTCTAAAACATTTGCTGTTGCTGTCATTTTTTTTCCTGACATAGCAAGTGCCACGTCAACAGGCTGTAAAATGTAAGTTCCCCATCCAAGTCGCCACTGCAAAAAACATAAATCTGCTCATTCCGAAAGCTATCGCATGCAAACAACCGACTTTTTGACCTTAAACCACATTCAAGAGTCATTCCGAATTGTGTTATGAAGAAAACAGTGGAGAAAATGGATTTTGAAGGCTTGGGGCTAGAAACAAAAATAAAAAAGGGGTGTAATGCTTGCTTGCAAAGGTCTTGTTAAATCAGTCTCATATACAGTTTGCCGTCGCCGGGCAGAACCGCAGCAAAAAAAAGGAAAAATTGAGTTCCATTCTCCGCAAAGCTTTACGATAAAAAAATCCGACAGGCAGCATTATTCCACTAGGCACGATACCGATATGAAAACTAGAGTCAGCTAGTTCTTCAAGCTTTATTTGACTTGATGCGATGCTACTTTTTTTTCTTCCTATGGAGGACTTTTTTGTGTCTGCAAGTGCTGATAAGAGAAAAG
Source organism: Hippocampus bargibanti (assembly GCF_051943395.1). NCBI lineage: Eukaryota > Metazoa > Chordata > Actinopteri > Syngnathiformes > Syngnathidae > Hippocampus > Hippocampus bargibanti. Next base: position 30,237,335 of record NC_142734.1, read on the forward strand.
AATACAGTTTTAGTTGGAGTCCTTAGTCTCCAACTTCAATTTGTCAGTCATTAATTTTTATCATAGAAAAGTTAGTGTTCTTATTTTATGTGGCTTTTTTCCACTAAATCTTTGAGGGTAATTTATATTTCAACTTGATACATTATTTATACCTTCATTTCTCAGACATCCGGAGTGCAATTTAAATGCAGATGGATGTCCTTTGCAAAATTATATAGCATGTCATAGTTATTAAATCGAGAGCAGATGCATTTCTGCCACAGACCCTCTGTGAGTCCTCATTCCATTTTCAACACGCCATTTTTCAGACAAGAAGACGGAACAGCTATTACTATATTGTCTCAGGGAGAAATATGCTCTGGATGCGCGAAACCACAGGTGTCAAAGACAAGGGTCGGGGGCCAAATCTGGTCCGCCACATCATTTTATTCGGCCCGAGAAAGCAATCAAGTGCCATGATACTTGCTAATGTCCGAACTAAAATTTAAAATGTTCGCATGTAAACCAGAATAAGTCAATATTTTTTACTTCAAATTTGAAACTAGTTATCCATTAATTTGTTGTGTGCTTGAATGGAGGGGATGACATAATCTGATGGCTTCCCTAAATTCATAACGGCCCTCGAGATGTAACCATAGCCACAAGGTGGCCTGCGGCAAAAAAACATATTGGCGAAAAAGGGGGGAGTCTCATTAAGTTTTAGATTATGTGTGTTGACTAATATGTACCTTATTTGCTGCACTAAAAGGCAAACTTGGTGACAGTGTGCCTGATGCACTTTATACACAATGTTAACGGTCTCTTTATATTCCCCATTGAGTTGTTCCCCCATTAGGTTTCCGATGCCACCTAGTGGTGATTATGAGCAAGAACCAATTATAACCCAAAACGGTTCTGCCCAACACTACAGTATAATGAAATAATACCAAAAGCATTATTAACTCCTGACTAATCAAAGGAAGAAGGAGACAAGCAAGACTTCTCGGAATCTTTTCCCCCTTGTGGATGTGAGCCCCCGAGCTTTGTGTGCCTTTTTCTTGAATTCCTTCTCTTCATATTTTTGTCTTTCATTTCTCATTTTGTAACGCCATTTGTATTTATGCATTCAGTGTGTGTGTTGGTGACCAGTTGTCATGGCGTTGTTACTGTTGCGGTGGTGAAGGCTCTGTATAAATAACGTCATAGCATATTGCAGTGTATTCCCTTCGGTGGAGCTACATCTAGTGGATGCATGGCACAACCGCAGCTACTATAATTGCATCTCTTCTGTGTGCCTCACAATGCAGGGTGTCCTATTCATGAAAGCAGCTCTAAAAAAATGTATTGAAGGTGCGCCCCACAACCCAACGCACGTGACATATTTATTTTTAGAAAATATGGTCGTCATTACTCCAAGCAAAAAGGAACAGTTCCAAATTCCATGTTCCGAAAGTTATAACAGGATTTTTATGTAGTTGAAATGCTGCAATAGTGGCTTTAAATTACTGTACATTTTGGGGATTAAATTCTTTATCACCGATCAACGGTCTCTTGTTTCACGGCTTGGCGCAGATGGATTGCCTAGATGGGAGCCGACAGAAGCCTCAAGTAAGGATTTAGACACGGCGAACGAACTAAGGGATTACAGACGAGGATGGATGTTCTTGGCGGAGGGATTGCATGTCAATATTGACACATCGTCCACCTGGTACCAGCGATAAATGCTGCCGGAGAAATAGCGCCTGCCATTTGAATAGCAAAGAGTAGGCAGTACGATGTGAAGCAGTTACAATCAACTTGCAGTGATTAGAGAAGATTACGGATGTCTTGCAAAGGAGCCAGAAAGGAAGTCGTTTGGTACAACAATACTCCCTAAATCCCTGTAATCAGGGCGGAAGCCTGAGTACCTGGAGTGATACAAACTAAATTTTAACAAGCACAACATCAATCCACATCAGTTGTTGTATGCATGTGAAGCCAGTGGGCAGCAGTGCTTTTTTTATGTCACGGTTATGAATAAAATGAAGTTTACGCAGTATGATTTTAGTGGTACTAAACTATTGGTACTTGATTTAACTCAGAACCAATGGACCCCGGATCCATCTATCCATTCTACCATCTATCCATCCATCCATCATCCACCCATCTATCAATCCATCATCCACCCATCCATCAATCCATCATCCACCCATTCATCCATCCATCCGTCCATCAATCCATCATCCATCCATCCATCATTCACCCATACATCTATCCACCCCTGCATCAGTCATCCACCCATTCATCCATCCATCCATTTTGTGATATCCACTATTCTCGATATTTAGAGAATAATGACCAGTGGCTTCATGATGCAAAAGTACAAGCTGCTTTCATCTGCAACCGAGCAATGAGTAACAGATCTGGACATATATAGTGAGTTTCATTTGATGTTCGGCTCCCTTCATGCTGACGTCCATCTCTGCCTGGGGCGGGGGCTCGTGAGTGCAGATCAAAAGGTCTGAATGTTCACGGACCGTTCAGAAACTGTTCTTGTGTAAAACACGCATTATGCTCCAATCTTGTCCATGAAAATGGACATGAAAAGACCTTGGTGAATATTTCCCCGAGAGTATTAATCCGACATCACACATGTCGTCTACTTCAGCAAACCGCATCCTGAATTGTAGCTAACACCAGTGCGGTGGATTTTGTAAACTCACATGAAAAGTCACCAGGGTCCGGTAGAATATAAAACTTTGCACCCAGTATTTTTCTTAAAATGTTGACATCCGCTCAGAATCTGTCTAACTTCTTCCAACGTGACTCTTCCGCGTGACGAACTGCAGCAGTAGCACAAGTTAATCTTTCATTGCAAGGCGAGCCCCCGCTGGGCGAGGAGGTAAGATAAATGGATGCATGGTCATGTGGAAGACCAAGAGGAATTTATTTCTTCAAAGAAAGACCAAAGAGACACCTGCAGTGGACCTGCTTTAAACATTCATATCAGGTCTCCCCACCCCCTCTCCTCCACAGTTTATGAAGCAGTTTCTAAATGGGAGCTCTTAAGAGGACGATATGAAGTGAGAGAAGAAAAACACCTTGACTACCCAAGCGAGAGTAGTCATTTTAGTGTGTGCTGTAAAACCATGCCATCTTGGTGCTTTTGTGGGGTCGGGGTTCTATCTCGGTGGACATCCGCTCGGGTGTAAAAAAAATCTGGTGCATTTTGATTGAAGTTTTCTATTATGTTTGGGAATTTGGCAGACCACACTGCGACATGCTGGGAATTTTGACAAACCAAGGGCATTGTTTATTACATGCCGCGAGTATGTCACGATCTGGTTGGCAACCAATGGGTGGCGCTGTCGGCCCCGCATGCACCTCCACAGGTGCTGTTCGTTCCGATCAGTGGCATACTGTCTGTCACGTTCTGGTTGGCGACCAACGGATAGCGCTGTCGGCCCTGCCTGCAGACGCACAGGTCTTGGTCGTTGCAATCAGTGGCAGTTAAAAGGACTCTCGGCACGATCATTCGGTGTCGGGTCATTGTAGTGTGTATGTGTTTGCTGCACCCACCCTGTCAGGTTTGCTTCATCTTGGCAGATTTTTACTCCGTTTTCTTTGACACTTTGTATTTTTCTGTTCAGATGATTTTGATGTTTCAGATTTTCTTCCTGCTGACTTTATTTTAATACAATTTGTCAAATACAACCTCCTGCTGCTCCCTCCTGCCTGCTTTTTGGGATCCACCACCATCACCACCTTGCAAACCGCGACAGAGTACACCTCCACGTAAAAAGATGAGCATTTTTTTTAACCCGCGGAAAGATCGAAGTCATACTGCAGGTGGTGTAAGTTGATTTTGTTGATTTTTTAATACATTTACAAAACCAACCAACTGTTTAGCACGTCCGGCTCACAGTGCATGGGTGAGAGGTTCAATCTTGCTATGGATTTTTTCCAGGTACTCTGGTTTCAATCACCAAGAGTAATTCTCCTACCGGATTTACTTATTGTAGATGAGAAGATTAAAGTTATACATGAAAAAGTGAAAAAAAAACTAATGATAGTGTAATTTGTGAGCGTGAATGCCTGTCAAAGTCAAGGCCTGGGGGCCAAATCTGGCCCGCCACATCATTTTATTTGGCCCGTGAAAGCAAATTAAACTTGTGAAATTACATGATGCTTGCGTCTGTGTAAGCTCTCAGTCGTACAGGAGTGGTCCATCGATGAGAAGGTTTCTTCAGCCGTCATCTGTACAAAAGTGAAGGTTTCGGACGTTTCGCCTCCTATCCAAGAGGCTTCGTCAGCGAACTAAAGTCTGACTGGTCGTATCGGCCCCATTTATATATCCCTAATGTCCAGACCTGGTGGCGCCGGACACAGCTATGATAGGTCCCTACTCTCAGGTTGGGGGGGGGCGCGGGACCCCCCCTGTGGCCCCACTGATTGTTCCTACATTCCTGACTAACGATTGGCCTATTACACCCACTCCCCCCGGTATCACCTCATCAGCATAACGACCCTCATCAGCATTGCGAAAGTTGCCTAACCTGTTTTGCCTGAGCAGGCTATTGTAAGAACGATCCAAATTGAACCTCACACCACCAGACCGGTTTAATGAAGGATTTTGTTGTTTTATAAGAATCGCCTCTTTCACCCCCCTTTCAAACCATCTATGTTCTTTCGCTAAGATTTTAACCTCATTGTCGTCATTGTCGAGGGGTGAAAGAGGCGATTCTTATAAAACAACAAAATCCTTCATTAAACCGGTCTTTCGCAATGCTGATGAGGGTCGTTATGCTGATGAGGTGATACCGGGGGGAGTGGGTGTAATAGGCCAATCGTTAGTCAGGAATGTAGGAACAATCAGTGGGGCCACAGGGGGGGCCCCCCCCCCCCCCCAACCTGAGAGTAGGGACCTATCATAGCTGTGTCCGGCGCCACCAGGTCTGGACATTAGGGATATATAAATGGGGCCGATACGACCAGTCAGACTTTAGTTCGCTGACGAAGCCTCTTGGATAGGAGGCGAAACGTCCGAAACCTTCACTTTTGTACAGATGACGGCTGAAGAAACCTTCTCATCGATACATGATGCTTGCTAAAGTCCAAACCCAAATTTCAAATTGTCATATGTAAACAACTATAACTGTCATTATTCTTGATTTCAGAATTTAAAACAAGTTATTCATTAATTTGTTATGTGTCCTGCATGTAATAAGTGGAGGGGATGAAACATTCTATTGCCTTCCCCAAATTCATAACGGTCCCCGAGAGGAAACTTTAACTACAATGTGGCCCATGGCAAAAAATTAGTTTCCCATATATGCTCTACAGTACTAGGTGACCGACAAGCTACTCATTTGAGGGACTGTCTGTTTTTCATCCGCAGACGGTGAATAGGATACACGGCATAGATTAGGGATGCAGGAATGAACGGATTCAGCGGAGCATTCAAAGTGCCTGACCAGTAAATTTTGTCACATTCGATATAAAGATCTGAATAATCTGATGGCCCGCAAACGGACAAACCTCGAAACATCAAACATCAGAACCAAACTTCCCCTGAGTTCTTTCAACTGTTTCAAAGCCTGCAAGATGAGCTGTCACACTCTGCTGACAAATGGGAGCAGTGGATGTCGGGGGAAACAGATCACAGCACCGTTGGGGAGTGAGCGAATCGTTACAGGATTATTCACCTGGCAGTACCACGTGCCACATACGGAACGAGCCGTGTGGAGATATATATTCTGCCTGGTTCACAGAAAAGGGATATTATTCTTTGGCTATGTGCGACATCCAGTGGATTTTTTTCCTCGCCGTTGCTGAAGGGACTTGTGATGCAGTGACAGGTGAGAGGCAATGATAAAAAATAAAAATAAATAAAAATCCCCGCATAATTACCGCTGAGATGTTGCAAGCCAGCACTACTGCGGATTAGTCCTCCACTAGCTGTGCAACACGATGTCAGGTTGCAGGCTATAAAAATAGTCCCCCTCTCTTATTCTCACACTTCCTCACCCTTTATCCCCATCACCCCCTCTATCCTTCCTTCTCCCAAATCGCAGGCCTGCAGCAGGAGCTTCAAAGAGCATAGATAACTTGGTGGGTGTGAGCACTCAAGTTTTGACTGTAATTCGTAACAACGCACGCATTGAGAAGACCCCCCCCCTCCCAATATTACAGAGTGACATTTGAGTCGAAATAAACATTGCAGGTGTAAAAGCAGAGTACACACGAAGGAAGAAAATTCATCATAAGCGACGTAATGTCGGTGCAAAGAAGACATAACAAGTATCATTAATGCAATGCCTGAATATATTAACCGTCCTACAAAAATGTTATGTCACCTGGTGCAGTGGGGATAGAACCTGAGCATGTCACAATCAATGAATAAAATGCAAGTAACATATGATCATTATCCTTAAAAATAAACAGTCTCCAGATTAAATTGATTAAAGGGAAAAATACACCAAAAGTGTGTTAGAATGTACATACAGTATGCAACAAAGTCATTTTGGAACCTCCACTAACGACCCAGGCTAATCTTAGCTCTGCACACATACAATGATCATTTCTTCCTTGATACCAATTCCGCTATACGTACAGTACTTTTTTTTCATGATTGACTCTTGTAATCAATTACAGATTTGGTGGATGACAATATTAATCTGATCCATAAAACACGGTACAGCAAAAATAATAGTCTTGCCTCTAGTGACATTATGTGCTGGCATTGTTCTGGATTCAAAAGTTTCTCAGATGATGATTTTTATCTATTTATTTATTTATTTGTGTATTTGCCCAGTTAACGAAGGTCCAGCTGTTTGCATATTGGCAGGTTTTTTTTTAAATTTGTAAATATATTTGTTCATGTATTTTACTATTGTTGTATGTATTTTATTATTATTTATGTATTTAGTATTGTTTTAATCCTTTTTTATTTAATTTTATTTAATTAATTTTGTTATTTATTGCAGGCCAGCATGATTTTTTTTAAGCCGGGCACTACAGCGGCTAACCTCTTTACACTTGACAGTTTAAAATGAAATAAAAATAAAAATAAGATATCAAAAGGCCTGCTGACCTGCCCTTGATGTGACTCTTCCATCATGTTCTGCCAGTCGGTTGCAGGGGTATAGAAGAAAATCCCCTTTTATCTTTCTTTATGTCAATACAATACAATACAATACATATTGATTGATATAGCGCTTTAACAACTGATGAAGCTGTAACAAAGCGCTTAACATGGACAAGTATCATATAGAGGAAATAAAGCAGTCACAAAGATAGTAGAAAGCACCAGGGAGTGAAACTATGATCAAGTCTGAACCGTGCTGAGTCGAATGCCATGCCATTATAATTCACGATAACAGCAATTTTTAAATGTTATTTTTTTCATTACTTTTACTATTATTAGTTTTGAAAGGGTGAGTGTTGTATATTATTTTTGTTATGTTTCAAATATAAAGTATCTATTTTTCTATCTATTTTTGAATAAATTTATTGCATTTGTTGTGGTGCTTAGGTAGGAGGGTGGAGTATGATGAACCAGAGAAACTCCAATCACGTGAGTTCAATAAAATTGCAACAAAATCCAAACACTATGACACCAATAAGAGTATTTAATGTATGATTATTACTGCCCCATCCCTCTTTATAGCCGTTGACTATTAAATGTAATTGGAGCTCGGTTGATGAGTTATTTTCCATTTTGCTATCAAGAAATGATCGGACCCCGGTGTCCCGTTTGGATGCAAATTTCCACTCCGCATGAGAATGATGGGATGAATTCAGTCTATCAACACAAACACATCTGGCGGTACGCCGCAGAACACTGATACAGGCGCGTTGCCACGAGACATGCTCGACACGGTCTCGAAAACCAGCTCGCATGGGATCTATCCCCCAAAGTTCCACGCATCGTGTTCAACATCCAAAAAGCAAATCAATCATGCAACAAAAGTTGTTCCATATCAAAAAAATGTGTTTTGGATGGAAATACTCACTGGCTTGCATGAGCTGACCCTGACGCCCAAACACCTGTGAGAAGGGGCTTCGGCTGCAGGTGAGCATCTCCTCCATGTCTGGATGCGGGGTGGGGGAAAAGCGGTCCTCGTCTGAAGAAGGGAAGAAAAGTGCAGTTGCGGATGGATTGACTCTCTTCCTCAACAACTGACTAATATGCTTCGCAATCGCTCCCCTTTTGCTCTGCAGCCGCCCGACTGCAGATCAGCCTCGTGTGTTCGCTGCCTCTGATGTTTCGCTGTGGCCCGGGCGGAGGAGAGATCAGCGCTGCTGGGTAGCTCAAGGCTTGCTCATTAGTGAGACTTGAGTGTGTACATGAGAGAGAACGAGGGAGAGTAAGCAAACGAGACATAGAGACATAGAGAGAGAGAGAGAGAGAGAGAGAGAGAGAGAGAGAGAGAGAGAGAGAGAGAGAGAGAGAGAGAGAGAGAGAGATGATGTTCCCCCTGACGATACAAAGCGGAGAGATGACTGCATTGCCGATTTTAAAGATGTAACATATGCTCTTGCTGTGACTCCATCCATGGTGTGCCCGCCCCCAAAAATCTATCTATCTATCTATCTATCTATCTATCTATCTATCTATCTATCTATCTATCTATCTATCTATCTATCTATCTATCTATCCATCCATCCATCCGTCCGTCCGTCCATCCATCTGTCTGTCTACCTACCTACCTGTCTGTCCATCCAGCCATCTATCTAAATTTGCAATTGCAGACAAATCTTCACAAACAGACTTGACATTGAGATTTATTTTGACCACACGCTGGGGTTTGGAAAGGGACATGGTGGAATATGTGCAAATTAAACATCTTTAATCTTCTTCAAAATCATGACATGGTTAAAACTTAATAAATAAACATCACTTGATTTATATTTTAAAATGCTACACAAACGTTCACAGTCAAGATAACTGTCCCCCTGTTTAACACCCTGTACATCCAACATAAACGCGGTTTGTGGGAAAGTTACATAAACTGCAGGGTGGGAAGTTTAGAAATGTATTTAAAAAGATAATACAGTATTATAATATTATTCACACCTTTCAGTTCCCATAAATTAGAGATGCAATTGATATCAATATACAAAATGAGTACCCTGTTTAAATTCATAGCTTATGACAATTTCTGCAAATGAGATTTAATGCAATTTTCAACAGTTTCAAAACTAAACAAACTGACTTGGTATTTCGGATTGACATTTCAAACCGAGTGTCCCATACTTGTATGATAAAACGTGACAGACTGTAAGCCTGGATGAAGTACTTGAATTTAAACAGTTGTTGACTACTTAATAGGAAAAAGACACACCATATCATTTATGGGATATCATAGAGGTACAGCGCTATTTTTCACCTCTGAAAATGTCTGACCGATGAGTTTGCCACATTGTTTAAAAAAAAATAGAATAAAGATACTTCAGTGGGACAACACTGAGCTTTCCTCCTTCATTTCGAAGCAACAGGCTATCAAGCCATTTAATGGCATTTTAGCAATCAAAATGTTCCGTCACATAAATACAAAGAAATATTTTTTTTTCCCTCTGGAGTTCAACTGCCAAATGAGACAATCCCAATCGTACTTCAATTATTCCAACAGCACTTACGACCTGAACAACTTTGAAAAGAGGCTTTAAAAACTCTACTGAAGGACAAGCCTCAAATTGTCGTATTCAATATTTTAAAACCACACAACTGCAGAACGACCACAGAACATGCAGTAAAAGAATTTCAACCCAAAAGGCAACATATGACCGATAGGGGAAAGAAAGTAGTGCAAATCCACGCTGGCAGTGATTGCTGCCCGCCATCTTCAGCAGAGTAGGCCGCCAAGCAAGAAATGAGAGAAAGCCTTTGGGCTTCGACGCTTCCCTCATTTCCTCGACAACAAGCACGTTGCTGTCAGATTAACTTCAAAGTGCAAATCCAGGACATTCAAAACGGAAAGTCGACAAAGTGGAGGGATCAATCCTCGCATACAGGTCATGCCTTGACTCATAGAAATAGTTCCGTTTTTTTTCCTGTCCTGAGTTCAGTCATCTCTTGTATAGTGTAATTGGACTTCAAGGCTCGAAGGTGCTCACCGTCCTACAAGAGACACAGTATAAGTTAAACAACCGGTTGGGTCGGAGATGTCACAGCAGTTCGGATTTTCCGAGTCGACATTCGAGCGGTATGCTGAAGTTCTTTGCAGTGAGAGACCACCATTTATAAGGTTAGGTCACATCACGCTTCAGCGCACTTGGCCTCAGCAAAGTTGGCACATTGGAGGTGTGGGGGTGGGGACGGCCATCATACAATAAATATGCCATTACGGCAAAGGAAACTGCTCCTTGCGGCAATATTAAATGAGCATAAGCTCTTCTGGACCAAGCGATATGCTCACTCATATGCCATCGGTCCTCCCACCTGTTCGAAAGACGTCTAACCCTTTCCCCCCATTTTTATTGCCCAGTTGCAGTAGTGGACAGTCAGGGCCTCCAAAGCCTTCTATGCTGGCCTAAAATATCTGACTCACAAACTGATGTGACTTATATTTTGTCCATGAATTCTTATGATATAATTCAAAATTGTATTTCAGCTTCTTTTCGTTGCTTGTCCCCCGTTGTGCTGTTTCCAGATGTGTGTTTTCATAATTCTGCATGTAACCAATCACATTTCAGCCATCGTTTATTACCAGGGTCACAAATCTATCTGGACGCCTTCACAATCAGTTTTGCGGGCCCTGCAGCATAAAATAAGTGTCGATCAAATGGTTGCTTTAACCAATAAAATTTCGGGTTGGCGACACTAAGGCCTTCTCGCAGCCCTTATTTTCTGACTAACGGTACCCTCTAGTGGACGTGTAGTAAATCACACCACACTTTTATATAACAGTATATAACAGTATAACAGTAACAGCTGTAGCTGCAGTCAAGGTTGTATCGTCAAAAATAGTTTTTAAGAGTTGGATTGATTCAGATGTAGCACTACTGATGGCCTGGGTGTGAAATGCAAAGTTTACTACTGTGCAGTTTTTCTAAATCTCACTCCAACCTGCTGATGACACGTTGCATGACACTGTTCTGTGCTCTGTGAGATCTTTACTCTGAGAAAAGCCAGTTTGAATGCCACTGATTTATTGTGGGGCACCATTTTGGTTTCATGATGTGAACAGACGTTATGAAGGGGGCTAAAGTCCAGTTTGCAAAACTAATGTATCAGTCTATTCATCCATCAAACACCTGCGGTTAATTTCGCTGCTCGGCTTCTTGAAAAGAAGCCCAAAAAATACTAAACGTCGCATTTTAGGTGAATAGAAAATGTCAAGTCCATTTTTCGGCCCGTATCTCCACCTTGTTGAGTTACTTTTTCGGTTGCCTTAAAGGACAACCAACGTCTGCGGACAAGTAAAATGAGCATGTAGAATGAATCCATTGGGCAGTAGCGCTGTTACCCGCGTGTGCTAAGTGCTGCCATCTAGAACCTCAATTAGGAACAGCAAATTGACCGAATGAGTCTCCCGATTTTCTAAAATTGTGATTTTCTGCATATTTCTTTAATGTTCTAAAACGGCGACAATCAACAAAAGAAAAATTACTTCTGTTTAACTGTTACAAAAAAGTTAGTGTGAAGTTAAAGGACAACCGACGTCTCCGGACAAGTTGTGTCCATAATTAGTAAAATCGCTTCAAATGACTTCTACTGAGCGTAGATTCCACCGCATATAGCTATATCTTACATTTAAAGACTCACGCTGAATATTCCGGAAGTTTTGTTTTTGAGTTGGTGAGGACTGTAGCAGTCCTTTGATCACGTCAATGCATTTTGCGGTACTTTGGTCTGAAAACTTCGTGTTGATCCGTGTTGATAGCGAAATTATAAGGAAAACACATAACGCGATGGTGAATCCTTGTGTGTTGTGACAAAAATTTTGAGCCCGTTTCCACGGAGCTTCGTCACCATCTTCTGCCTCTTTTGGGTGCGACATCCCCCCCCCCCCCCGATGCCCCACAATGACACGGAATAAATTCTTTAATCGATTGCAAACATGTATGCTTTCCTCTTCAGAACTATTCGAATCATATTCATAACTGGATGAGTAACAAGAAAGCATGTTCTCTGAATCTGAAGCCATTGTTTTGATTCTCGAGCAAGGCAAGACGTCTTGGCGTGACACCACGAACAAGGGGGCGGGACCTTCTGAAACTGGCCACTTCCGGTTTCGATTTTTTGCAGTTTCAGCACACTTTAAGTCATTTTTATCGGTGATTTGCATTTGACTAAAAATATCATACTGGGTGTTTTGGGTATTTTAGATGCTATAAAACGTTTTTCTGATGTCATTTCGGAAACAAAAAAGTGATGTCGGTTGTCCTTTAAATGTGAGTGAATTATGAGTGCCCCTTGTACAACAGAAATAAAAAAAACACTTCAGCCATGCAGAACCGCTTCATTCAGTGGTGGGCAAGTAAAACCGCCAAAATTCGGCACAGTGTGAGTGCATAAAATGGTGGAGGCCACACAGGTGTCACAATTACCTGACAAGTGGGGGGAGAGCTGAAAGGTGTTCAAGCCGTCGCGCTTTGTCCCGAGCTGCCGCCAGCAGTCGTATCCTCTCGCATCGGCGCGGTAGGCTCACTTTGTTGTTGTTGTTTCGCTGGAGGGGGTTTAACGGCGTGATGCACTCGCGTATACTGACGCAGTGGGGGGTTGAACGTACGAATGGCGGGGAGGTCGTTTAAAGCGGAAATGTCATTTTGGGAATCCTCCTTCGTGGCCAATTTCAGCCTTTTGTTTAGAAAGCCTGTTGGCGCGGGAGGCGGTGCGGGGCTTTTGGCCGGCTGCGATGTCTGAAGTCTTGTCTGCGGATGGGCCGAAGGCCGTTGCTCGTTCGTGCGGGAGATCCCTCGATGAAGCCGTCCGTCGTTTTCTTTTGTTACCGAGATCCCTCCTTCTTTCCTCGTCCTCATTTCTTTGGGTTTTTGGGGACACACCGCCATGTGTTTGGTTCGGCTGCGTCGCATCGTGAACTCCCTGCTGCAGTGAGGGCAAACAAATATGTCGTCGTGGGCGCGGGGAGGCGACGCTTTGTTTGGCAATGACTTGTTCCGCTTGGGCAGAACCCTTTGGGCTAGTTTTCGCTTCCTTTTGTTCAGTAGTTTCAACTTCATTTTGACCGAGGACTCCGTGGACCGGCCAGCTCCGTTGGAGGCGTTCGATTCGTTTTCGGAATTGGTCGTGGAAAGGATTCCGTTCTGGCTATTTGCAAAGTGTCTCAATGGGATGGGATTCTTCTTGGGCGTGTAGCGCCTCCTATCGCTAGCATTGGCACAAGCTAGGATGTGCTTGTGCAGCTCCGGCATGTTGTCAAAGCTTTTCCCGCATTTGGTACAGCGAATAGCCGTACTGAAGGTTTGGGGGATGTTGTGGGTGGTGAAATTTGTGGCTGACGCGGGTGAACCGGCGGTTGACCCAGCGGGTGACCTGTTATGGTAAGGGAAGGGTGGAGGCTTGAAGCTGGGGTAGTGCTGGTTAATGCCAAGACGGACATCAGGCGCTTTGCTTTTGCCTCCATCTGAGGCCAGGCTTTTAATTGTCGTAAACAATTCTTCGGCGGCCACATCGACTTCAATCTCTTCCTTTTTCACCACATTTGCAGACGCGTCGGGCAACGAGGGCTCGGGGCCGACTTTGGCGGAGTAATTGTAATTCTGGGATCTCACTTTGCCCTTTTCTTCTTCTGTGAATGTACACTGCTGGGAGGGATGCAATTCCTCCTGATGCTGTTTCAGATTACAGAGGTAAACAAAGTCCTTCGGACAGGCGCTACAGAGGTATGTCTTGTTGACGCCGTGAAGACTCAAACGGTGGTCGAGTAAAGCCGAGGGTTTATCAAAGAGTAGGACGCAGAATTCGCATTTGTAGGGCCATTCTTCTGCGTGGTCGCTCACGTGATGGCCGAGTTCTTTCATTGAGTGGAACAGCAGATTGCAGACATTGCAGATGAAGTTCTTGGCAAACGTCGGCGGATTCGGATCGCTCGGCGGTTGCGTCTCTTCTACAGTCTCAACGTGTTTTGAGTCGTCAGCAGAAACAACCTCGCCCGATTCAGTACCGTTCGTTGCGACTTCTGGCAATGTTTCAGTTTTTGGCGGTTGTGTGTCTTCAATCTTCTCAACGTGCTGTGAGTCTTCAGCAGAAACTACCTCAGATGATTCAGTTTTGTCGGTTGCAACTTCCGCAAAAGATTCAGTAATGTCGTTTGAGAGTTCCACTTCTGTTTCTGTCCCGTCATCCGGTTTCTCGTCCCCGACGTTTGGAGGCTCTTCAGGTACGTCCTGACCTGCTTCTTCGGCCTCTGCGGCAAAATCTTGGATCAGTGAGGTGCTTGACGACAACCTGACCGACTCCTCAATGGAGGAAACGAGAATGGCCGGCTCTGCGGCCATGTTGGCCAATGACACCATCTGTTGCTGTTCTACGTGATTAACAAGCATCTGTGTCGAGACCGGACGATGTGCCTCGTCTTGAGCGGGTACGACGTCGGGGACGGTACCTGGCGTTTCAAGGGAGATGGTGCATTCGATCAGGACTGTGTTACTTGTGAAGTTGTACGAGTTGATGAGGGAATCATTTAACTCTGCGGCGGGTGTGAATGGCACCTCGGATATAACATGGTCTCCGTTTAATGGGGGGTCGAGAGAAATTTGATCGGCGAGAAACACGTGGCCAGGTAGATTTAGAGAAGGGTTGAGTGGATGCGACAGAGTGACAAGATTCGCAGCATTGGTGGTTGTAAACGCGGATGTGAAATCGCATTGTGTCGAATTGATGGTATGGTCCCCACAAAGTACAAGCGGCTCGGGCGATATATTTGGAGCCAGGATTTGGATCGGTTGGCTTGATGGACTCGGAATAGATAGCGGTGGAGCCAAAACCGTGATTAAGGATGGGGCGGTTGGTAGTGTCTGCGTAGCTGAGGGGGCAAAGGATACCGTGCCAGGTGGTATCCCAAGAGGTGTGAGGTTGGCCGGCGAAGAATTTAGAGGACAGGAAGGGAGTGAAAGTCCATAAACGAGTCGTTCTGCGACTGAGTCGACCATATTGGATCCCGTGACGATGGCGAGGTCCGACACAAGAGGCGTTTCGTGGGTTGCGGCATTTCCGTTTTGCTCTCCGAGGCTCAGAAAAGCATTTTCCTCAAGGCACGTATTTAAATTATCCCCCGGTGGGAATGCTAAATTTGATATCAGCCGAGATTCTTCAAGGCCTCTTTTTTGCAAACTGAGATCCAACGCGGCGTTGTCCAAATTCCCTACATCGTTTCGTTTGGTGGAATTGGAGAGATCCAGCGGCTGGTGACTAGAGATGTTGTCGCCAGTCACGGGAGGCCAGTTCTCCGTTGAAAGAGGAATCGCTTGAGCTTCCTCAATTTTCTGGGATATATTTCCTGTTTCATGAACACTCTGATGCCCACGAGAGCCACTCTGGATGTCCGTGGGCCTCAAACCAACGGCATCGCCATCCGTATCCACCATTGTACCTTCCTCATCAGATGTTGTGCTATGCCGAGGAGAACTTTGCGGAGAGACGGTCCTTCGTTTAAATCTTCTTGCAGAGACAGACGAGCAAACTGTTTGGCCATCGGAAAGCAGAGTGTCCTGATTTTCTTGGAGCTGATTCACAGAGGGGGAGAGAAACACAGTGGTTGAGTTTGGGGGCGGAAGTGAAGACTCTGTAATTTGAGGAAGCGGACTCTCCATGAACGAAGTCAACAGTTCTGAGGAGGACGACGACACCACCATCTCCGATTCCAGTTCTGTTTCCATTTGGGGTAAGAGAGGAGGTGTCGAGGTCCTTCTCCTGGCGAGCGCTTGACCCTGCAGCTCTTGGTTGCTTAGAATCGAATCCACGCTTAGCCCCAGGTTCAACCGAGTTGGATCCAAAATTAAGGCATCCAGTCCAACCAAAGTCGAACACGCAGCGTGAACTTCAGCTGCTTCACAGCTGCTCATCGTGCTTGTCGACACAATCTTCCCGTCAAAGTAAAATCGGAGATTCTCAGAGATACTGCTGGAGACATCAAGCACGTAATTTCCAGTGCTTCCCGCTTCATCGTCCGCCACCCTCGAGGCAAGCTGGGCTCTGTGATTTGACATTGCAACGATGATCTGCTGTTGGTTTTCCTCATAGGGCGTCTGACTGTGTTGTGCAATGTGCAGATGCTGCTCATGGACTGTACTCTCGTGCTGCTCTTTGTTCAGATAGGTCGTGAATGTCTTTTCGCAGTAGCCGCAAGCATGATGCTCGATGCGTAGGACGGGGTTGTGTCCAGGAGTATTTGTGCTTTCAATCCCGGCATCTGAGTCAAGTGAAACTGAAGGCTCCAGGTTGTCATGCTGCGGCGGATCAAATTCGAAACCGGATGCCATTTCCGTCCCTTTACTTTCATATGTATGAGTCACATTCTTGATCAAAGTGTTGCTATCCACTTGTCCCTCCAATCCTTGACGGCTGGTAAAACAGCTTCCACAGTGCTCAGAGGGAAAAGACTCGTAGCCACAGCGTGCGGGGTGATTGCGAACATCACACGTGTCGGGTTCCATACCATTGCTCTCAATGCTCCAATGTCGTCATCTTCCTGTTGTACATCCTCAATATCTCTATCTGCAGAAAAGTGAGGGTTTGGCTCCATTTTCCTGAAATTTTGTATCCAGTTGTTTTCAGAAAGGGCTTGCTTCAGTTGTCAAACCTGATGAAAGAATAAACAGATTTCATTTCAGGGCGCCAGCAAATGCCATAATTGAAAATTCAGCTTAGGACAGCACAGGCACCAAAGGGGCCATTCATAAATGATAAACAAGCAATTGTAGCAACTGAGGGGAGGAAATTGGCACGATTTAGTTGAAAAGAGCAGATACCATTGTTCAACTCTACAAAAGTTTTTTTCTTGGTCTATGAACATACATAAAATGTCATGTTACAAATTAACAAGTAACTTGTCTGCACAGTAGCGTACGATGAGGCAATTTTCTCACAACACTTAAACTACCATGTTGCGGTCATAGTTTATGTGTATGAGTTTTATATGTACGATGACTTTGAAGTGCATTTCGTAATGTAATTTTCAAATTACTAATGCTTTAGCCTAGGTGAGTTATCGACTATGCAAAAGTACTTCTAAACAAGAAATTATTCTTCTGAATATAATAACGGCAGTTCAATCTTTCTGAGAGATTTGCACATGACATTAAAATATTGTTTCATATTGTGACTGAAAGACTAAAAACATGTCAGTTACACAACAACCAATGTCACAAAGCTATATTAGAAATAATAATAAGAATTTGCCAAGCAGCCATTGTGTTAACACTCTCCCCACCACAGATTCAGTGTTGCATTTCACAAAACAAGTTTACATCGCGTAATAGTTGTATTAAGTTCATATTTGATCCTCTCCTCCTTCATCTAGAACTTCTTCAAGTCATCACAAAGACGGTACAGCAAGTACTGAAAAATGAATGACTCTCTGTGTCTTTTTTGTCATGTTGTCTTTGTGTTGTCATATTATTTGTTATTTAGTTTTTTTGTTGTTGTTCTTTTGACTTTGATGGCGCCGCAAGAGTGGCTGCCTTTCCAGCAGCTCATGTATTTCTTTTTTCTACTTTCATTCCTTTCATCACTTTGCTGCTGTGACATGTAAATTTCTCCACTGCGAGACTAATAAAGGCAAATCCAATCCAATCCAACCTGTCTACTTGATATCTAATTTAAAACAGATTCTTTTCTTACAGACAGTGTTTTTAGGTGTACAATTACCTGGTATGTTTCGGCGTATACTTCCGCCTTCGTCAGAGTGTGACAGTTCATCAGACACTGACGAAGGCGGAAGTATACGCCGAAACATGTCAGGTAAATGAACACCTAAAAAACACTAAGAAAAGAATGTTTTAAATTAAAAGTTTACATCTACAAATAAAAAAACAACACTAACTTTGCTTCAACTTACCATTTTAGCAGTTAGTGCAGCAGCATAGGCCTGCCCTTTATCCAAACACGACGACAGACCTGGCATACTGTTGAAAAAAGGCACAGCGAGACGTTACTTTGTAGCTGTGTAGAGGAACAAGAAGTAATTGTCATCACAACTTTACACTTAAACACACCAAAAGTATTAGGAAAGGAGGGGAAGGGGTGAATTGAGATAATCCTTTCAGGGCACATTAAATTGTTACAGCACTGGAAGAATGATATCATTCAGGTTAGAAAAACTAATAACTTTGTTGTTGTTATAGAATGACAGCTGTGTGTGCGTGTGTGTGCGCGTGTTCTGTCTGTGTGTTTGCGTGTGATGCGCGTGTGTATGTGCGTACGCGTGCATGTGTGTCTGTGTATGTGATAAGAATTAAGTGACAGAGTGACATATAAACAGACCTTTCAACTTACTGTTCAATAAATATACATACAATGTATAGCAACACAACCCGAAACAAAATGTAAACAGCTAAAATGCAGTATGGAAATTCTGCCAAAAGCGCAAGCAAAAGGCCCATGTCAACAAAAAATAACACGAGAAAATATAATGAATGTTAAAGTGCATTTCGCAGCTAATTCTGATGCAAATTGGAATGACTATGACGAAATAGGCTGCTTTTATCTGCAAACTGGGGTCGCATTTGCAGTGATGGTGCGTTCATGTGCTTCTCCCCACACTTGCCTCGATGACGCTTGGCGTCCTTGCACCATTGCTAGTTGTCCACAAGACACGTCGCATTTCCAGATCTGAGCCTCTGACGACACAAGCTTCTCGTTAGACACGGATTTACCTAACGACTCATTTAACGTATCTGCATATGTAAAGATCGTCCGCATGAAAATCATAACATACGGTTGCGACCCTGCAACACGCTTTCGAAGGGCAACTCTAGAAATAATAATTTGCGTATGAATATCATGCAGGCTACTGCAATATCAGACTTCAGCTAGCTCTCATGTTAGCCCTGAAACCTTGCGTACAAGCTGTATCTAGTGGGGAAATTACTTACACGGGAGATCTATTGTCACTCTTGGCATAAACCCGTACATGGTTGTATAGAATTCTGAATAACGTACTTGACTTGCGACCACATTGTCAATCAGTAGTTTCATATCCGTTTCTTGTAGGTTGTAAACAGCTGGGCGTTCTCAGTGAGAAAATGTACGTTTCGATTGGCTTAGGAAAGATGGATGTCAATTTTTAACCAGTGGGAGAGAGATTTGTCCACGTACAGGAAGACAACATCTCAAAACTCGAGATAGTTGTTAGATTTAAATGAACCCTTTCTAAAATAGGTTCAGGAGATTATACTAAATCTTACACAATAAAAATACATTTACAGAGATATTAAATCACACATTGGAAGAAAATTATATATTGTATCTCTGTTGTGTGTCCTAACCCTGACCAGCAGATGGCGGATTAATACCGATTGGTTTAGGAAAGATGATGTCTATTTTTAACCAATGGGAAAGAGGTTTGTTCACGTACAAGAAGACGACATCGCAAAACTCGAGATTCTTGTCATATTTCAATGAAACCTTTCTAAAATAGGTTCAGGAGATTATACTACATTTTACACAATAAAAATACATTTACATCGGGTATTAAATTACACATTGGAATAAAAATATTACTTGTATCTCTGTTGTGTGTCCTAACCTTGACCAGCAGATGGCGGATTAATTAATACCAATTGGTTTAGGAAAGATGATGTCAAATTTCAACCAATGGGAGAGGGGTTTGTTGACATACAGGAACACAACATCTGAAAAGGTCGAGATTCTCATGAGATTTAAATGAAACAGTTCGAAATTAGATTCAGAAGATAATATTGCATATTGCACAATAAAAATACATTTACAGAGATATTAAATCACACATTGAAGTAAAAATATAAATTGTCACACTGACTGCGTCTCCTAACCCTGACCAGCAGATGGTGGAATAA
The DNA here is from genome assembly GCF_051943395.1 of Hippocampus bargibanti. Taxonomy (NCBI): domain Eukaryota; kingdom Metazoa; phylum Chordata; class Actinopteri; order Syngnathiformes; family Syngnathidae; genus Hippocampus; species Hippocampus bargibanti. The sequence goes on from NC_142734.1 coordinate 30,257,297, forward strand.
TACAGCACAGTACTCTTCATCTCTGGGTTGGGCGTTCACGACTGCTCTTTACGTGATAATTCACGCGTCAATTATACATATCAATTTAGAGTTAACCCATTCTGTCTATTGTACATTAAAAACACTATAGCATGAAATTTCTGTTTTACAAGATCATAAATGCTCTAGTTGAATTTGCAAATAAAATGTGTTGAACGAGCCACCTCTTCCTCATGACGAATAATGTCATTTGATCCTATTTTTAAATCGTCACTCAGTAGGCATACATGAGCCTCGAGATGCACTTCATATTTTTATGTTATCAAAGTCAGCTTTATTCTCAAATATGCTAATATGCATGACATACAGCACAGATGAAATTACTGTCCTCTCGGACCCAGCGTGCAAGGCACTTATGACTTTGACAAACATAATAAACACGAAAATGCCAAAATCATTGATAAAGAGTCAAAAACAATTTTTATGTGGTTCGTACTGTGTCTCATTCGATTCTGCTGGTCTTCACATACACGGAGGGGACATATGGAACCAACTGCATGGTGGCAGGAACTGGGGTTCACAACCCCACGTCGCAAGCACATTTTCTTGTAATGTTCAATAAACTCACCAACTCACCTCTTTGACACCCACCACTACCACCTCTTGCGTGACCCAGCTGTCACTTGCGCTCAAAGATAACGAGTGACTGGAATGATATTTTCATCATGACATCATTGCACTCAGTGAGCCCGACATGTGTCACTTCTTGAGCGTACTGTACACATACAGCACTTACAGTAAGGCAGGATTACATTGCAGGACGCTTACATGAAAGCTGCATGCAGCAATTATGATAAAGCAGTGATTCTAATCAGGTTAAAAACATTTGAGAAATAATGAAAAGTGTCCTCATACATGGTTAAATGCATCCATGCAATTTCCTTGTGCACACATCATTGGTAACAATTGACCTAAAATGACAATCTGCCATTCCTGACATCAAATTGATTTATTGTATTGAAATGGACTTTATTAGTATCACGGTGGAGAAATTTACATTTCACAGCAGTAAAGTGATGAAAGTAAGAGGAAAGGAAGATATTGAAAAACAAAATACAAGACCTGCTGTAAAGGCAGCCATTCTCGTGGCGCCATCTTGAAGTCAAAACAAAAAAACAAATAATGTGATACAACACAAAAGACACAGACAGTCCTTCAATCTTGAGGACTTTCTGCACCCTCTTTGTTGTATGAAGCCGTTCTCGATGAAAGAGGAGAGGATGAAAGAGTCCTCTTCACCAGTGGATCTGGGATGTCGTGATGAAATGTGCTCGTCTGCTACAAGCTAAATGTTGAACGCAAACACAAAGCTTGTCGAAAAGAGACGGTCTCACATCTCCTGTCCCGCATAAAGCCGCTTCAACTCCAAGCCGTGACAGTTGTATATGTGTTATGCTAGATTAACCGGTATGCTAACAGAAACGAATCTGTTCCTTTTTATTTTTCCTTCTGCATACAGTCTCATATATTGATTTTTTTTCCATCCATAAAATGTGTTGGCTTTCTGTTCATACACAAGAAAATATGTATCACAAAAACAATAATAGCCAACGTCGCTGTAATGCACAAGCCGGCTGTAGAGTAGCCAAGGTACCATTTGTTCAAGAGAGGCCAAAAGGAAAAACCACGCACCAAATTTGCCCACCTGATTCAAGATAAACTAATTACCTCATTTAAATGACGTGTAAGAGCGCAAACACACACACACACACACACACACCGAAAACTTGTACATGTTGCACACAAGTTCAATGGAACACACAAAGATGCCCTGAGCGTCTCCACATTTATTTCATAATTTTATTTATACATATTTTTTATGTGCAATCCACGAAAACACCATGTTGTAATCAAGTTGGCGTGTTCACACACATAAACAAGTCCGAAAAAAATCTGACTGAGGTGTACACAGTGACACTGACGTTACGATGGAACCGTTATTTGTTTTTACACGGAATAGGCTTAGCTCTATGAGGACATTTGTGTGAATGTTTGACGTCGGGCCCACCTAGGAAGTGACTCCACCCTGTCGTGATGCACTAAACTCCCCCCCCTCTGATGCTTTTTTTTTTTTTTCAAAAGAGTTGAACGTGAGTGCTTCACATCTGCCCCCTGTGAAAAGCCTTGATTGTTCCCCGTGGTGTGAAGTAGAGAGGCTCTGCTCAAGGCAGTCATAACGCTGGCCCATGGGGCAGAGGTGCAGGACGTTTGGGCGGCTGCCTAAAACCACACAAGGGAGTCTGCAGACACAGAGCATCACTGTGCCTACTCTTGACTGTTAGAGCCCTGCCTCGGCCCAACGGCAACTTTTGAGAAAGTTCACAACATGACATCAATAAAAAAAAGAAAGACAAACTCTCAGCGCAGTCCAGCAACTTCAACTCAACGGTTGCTGGCACCACCATATTTGGTGGCACTCTGAAATGACGGTTGGTAGGCTTGAGGGTTATTTGCAGGGCAAACCATCTTGGATTTTTTTTGGGTTTAAAAAAAAATAGGGACTCCACAATTTTGGTCAAGAGCAGCAGTTTTAGGGCAATTGTTGTTATTTTCAGGTCTCTTTTAAAAAATTGAGCTAATTTGTGAGATATTCCTACCATATTGGAAGCACGTGTGCTTTATGTGAGAAGAAATTGCAAATATTTGGGGTTTATTTTCCACATTATTGAAAACCTTCCCCAACTGCATGAATACATGGTCATACAAATCATAAGTTAAGTACAGAACAGTGCACTGGTAATTCACATGATGTTAACATCATGCTAAAGGGATGTGATTAGACCACAACATGAGGCGCAGTTTAACATTTTGGTGTTTAAATATATTTAATTTTATTGTTCACGTGTCTTGTTACTTTGTCCATGTAGAAGAAGCAGTTGTTTTAGGGTTTATCCTGTCTGTAACATACATGCTAATTGACGTTAGCCTACCTAGCCTGCTTTACATGTTAGCATGTAGCTAGTTGATGTGGACACGATGTGCTTTGGTTAGACTCTGTGGTGATTTCATGTGTAGTGTAATTATGTAACCCACATGATAAATGACAAGTGTCCTTGAGAGTTTTGAAAGGCTCTTATAAATGAAATGTATTATTATTATTATTATTATTATTATTATTATTATTATTATTATTATTATTATTATTATTATTATTATTATAACACACAGACACACACACACAAAATAACACACAGTACACCACCAAACAAAAACATCAAATAAACTGTATACAAAAAAATCTTATCTATTCATCCTCACATATTTACCAAAAAATAAAATCTGGACCTATTTCTACTTTTTGTTTCAGGATAAGCAACTGGTAGAATTATTTGTTAATTTTACATTCTACTATCAAGTGGAAGAGCATGTAATTATTATGTCTGTCATAGGCTGACGTAGATAGACGAAGAAACAGGCCTATTTTGTAATAACCATGCCATAAATATAAATTGTAAAATTTCCCATTGCACAGTTGACGACGTCTCACATTAAGCTTCTGTGCTGTGGCACAGTATTTGGCAATCACTGCTGTTAATGCACTGGCTTTCGGTGTTGTCGTGGTAACCACCACATGTAACTGACAGGATGACAGAGATTTGAAAATCCGGAACAAACGTTTGTTTTCAATTTATTTATTGAAACAGTCTGAACAAAAGAAATTAAATAAAATGGTTCCAACCAATCAGAAGGCACATATAAAGAGTCTTGTTGGTAAAAACAGCACATGGCAAAGCAGGCGGAAGGAAAACAAAACACGTCGTTGCAAACATTTTGCTGTGTCTGAAAGCCTATTCATGAACAATTGCGTCACTCGTTCAGTGCACATTACGCAAGTTTTGTCAGGCAAGCAATGCCAAGTGTGGACTTATTTGTATACCCTTTTATGCACGGAGAGCTGAACGGAGCACAACAACTCATTTCAAAGCCTGAACGGTAACCCCGCCTATCGGCTTGTCGACAATTACCGAAATATGTGAGACTACAACTGCACAGCTGTTTCACTTCAAGACGAGGTGTCCATTGATAAAATACAATCAGTTCACATTGCTAACACGGTTCTGATTGACGATTGACAGCGGCACAAACTCTTTTGTAATATATGAGTATTTAATGAGGCAGAATGTCATGTCATATTGGCTTTTTTTATTTGTTTGTTTATTTATTTATGTATTTTTTTATATGTTACAACCCACCCTCTGGCCTGTACTAAGTCACTTCTACAAAGCTCCGTATGATTGGTTGACCAAATAGTCACTCATGAGAGCCACAGAGGCCCTATTTCCATTCAAAATGCAAGGCTAGCTAGTGTAAAACGCATTGGAACTATGCCTGTTGGTGGAGCGTTTTATTTTTTCTTTCGTATTTCACAAGACTTTGGTAGTAATTGAGAATTTGCGCCTTTGTGAGATGGAATAGTTTACTTTTTGGGAGATGCGCTGGGGGTTTTAGCAGAAAGTGTAGTCTTTTGCTTGTCTACCCAAATCACAAACACGGCGAACGAGGCCATTGTCCCGGTTTTACACTGAGAGCAGAAAATCTGTACTTTCTTTCACCAAATTAGCAGAAGCATTGGGGGCGAGGCTGCTTCATGCACACATTTGGTCAGATGTAACACAGTCCCAAATACGCTAGGGTAGCCTTATTCTAGCACAAAAATGACATTAAGACAGTTTTTATGCCGAATGCAAGAGGGTCATTCTCCCAAAATAGGTTCCATTGTGTCAAATTTGTAGTCATCATGACTTTGTACTTTTCTCATTCTGGTGGCAGGAACAATCTTATTGTAAGACCTCATTGTATGTACTAAACACAGGAAGTTAATTTTCTACACCCCCTGCCCCCCTAGTTTCCCCTCACACATTTTAAAGCAGGGGAGGTAAGATTTACTGAGAATATAAATGGGTGTTTGGGTTTGAGCTATACAGGTCGTACATCATGCCTTCTAAACCAGGAAGTAACTTTCGGAAAAAAATAAAATAAAATAAAATAAAATAAACACACAAATAGGGACTTCTACAATGTTTTCATTGATGTGAACAGAAATATACTTTTCTTTTTGTCATTTGAAATGTAATAGAAATGTTCACAGGGTCCCAGAATGTGTAGAGTTGTATGATGTGTTTTTCATTTTTGTTCCAGAAATGCATTTGATAAGTTCTGTTTCTCCATTCATAGTCTTATGTTATCTTTTTCAAACCGGTAAATCGCCTGCGAGATTTAAAAACAATAATCATCTTTTGTCGGCCATCTTGAAGGAGAGAACTAACAAACAAAATGAACAAAGACAAATTTGGCATTTCAAAATGATTTTCACTTTAGTCGGAAATGCATTTCTCTTTCCACAATGTGTCTCACAATAGTCCCTTCCCCAAAATAATTCCAAATTGGTAGGGTCCCTTTTTTTCTATTCCTAAAGCAGAAATTTATTCCAGAAAGTCAAAGAAATGGTCCAGTCCATTTCAACAAAGCCTTCAGTGTGACGTCATTTTTCTTGAACATTAACTAACCTGTTGAAGAGCAAATTATAAAGTATGGCGCTCCATGTTTTTCATGTTTCTTAAAGACATTTATTCTCTCTTTTTGCGGGGCGAATCCAGATTGAAACATTCCCATCGCTAAATAATTCTGTTGAGAGTCGCTCAAATGCATTTTGTTTTATGTCAGCGCTCTTGAACCAGGTAGTAGCCTGCTACCAACAAAGAAGCAAATATGGCGCACCAGGACATTTTCCATTCTTGTTAAACAAATGTATGTCTGTTCACAGGGTAAATCATCATAGAAGCATCCCCCCTCCGCTAGTCATAAATCCGTACGGTCCTTTTGACCTATTCTTAAAGTCTGCTGAAACAGGAAGTAGCCTAGCTAACAAACTGACTAACATCTCAATGATTTACCCATACAATACATAAAAACAAAAATAAAACAAACAAAAAACAAATCTAATCACCTCTTACGGCAACATTCCTTTGTGTATTGTGTTAACTTGAATCACTAAGTTTGTCATGACATCATCAAGGTGAACAATACAGCATGTCTCCCTTGTCTTACAACTTACATACATCACATACATTCCGTACACACAAACTAAGCTTCCATCTTTTTCTTTCGGCAACATGACAGTTCAGAGTCCTGCTAAGGATCATGAAGTTCTGTTGTTAAATTTATTGGTTCCCGTTTCAATGATTGTAATTAACGTCACAGTTCAGTAGTTCAGAATTTCCAGGACGACTCCTGCTGCATGGCTGCCTTCGTCTTTTTCTTCTTCAGGGGCTGAGGACGAAAAGGAGAATTGCTCTGTCACTCAGGAGATAAGGTGCCAAGGGGTCTTATTTATTTATGTCTGTCAGTCTGTCTGTCTGTGTGTCTGTCTGTGTGTGTGTGTGTGTGTGTGTGTGTGCGCGTGTGTGTGTGTGTGTGTGTGTGTGTGTGTGTGTGTGTGTGTGTGTGTGTGTGTGTGTGTGTGTGTGTGTGTGTATGTATGTATGTATGTATGTATGTAATTTATATATTTATTTATTTATTTATTGTAATTAGAGCGTATCGAGCAGTGGTTCTGAACAAAGTATTCGGTGAATCAGTCTAAAAAAATCAAGCACGTGCACAGCCACATACACATGCACGCACACACACACACACACACACACACACACACATGCACACACACACGCACACAGACATACACACACACACACACACACACACACATACACACACATACACACATGTACACACACATATTCTTGTTTCAAAGTTTTTGTGAGGTCCTGGTACTCATACACACGCACACACACACACGCACACACACGCACACACACGCACGCACATACACACACATTCTGTTGTCACTCCCATCTCAACTTACCACCCAACCAACTATTAAACAATAAACAAATATAAACAATAAATGAAAAAGAATCAGAATCAGAAAACCTTTATTCGTCCCACAATGGGGAAATTTGCAAATATTTTTGTCAAATATCGTAAAAAAATACAAATAATGAGCACATATACAAAAAAATTAATACATGGTACATAAATAAGTTTTGACCCATCAAAAACTGATATTTAAATAGTAAAATTGAGGAAATCCCCCGCATTGACATTCCACTGAAAGGAAATATTCAGTCAGTGATTTGAAATTGAGGTGAGGTACTCACGAGTATTTTCCCATCCTCCTCACGACAGCAACCGCGGCGATGATGACGATGATGACGGCCAACAAAGCGCCAATCACAATGCCAACAACCTGGCCGGAACTCAGACCATCTGCGGGACATAATTCAAAGTGTTCGCAATTTTTTTTTTGAAATCACATCTTCTGAGCGCCTCATTACCAACATCAAAAACTAACATGAAATATGAAATACCCTTTGATGCCAAAGTGACTTTTGTCATGTGGTGCACAAGTTGAACATTCGCACTGCGCTTAATGATCGGACAATAAAATGATCAACTCCAGTCTTCTTGATTTAATTCAAAATGTGAACAAAAAAGTGAAATAAAATAGAATGGTGTTTGGTCTTTGGGAGTGAATCTTTCTTTTACCTCGCATGCTAATTCTTCATCTCATGTATTCACTGCTCACCTTCAACAACCACCTCATCTGGCGCATCCACCTTGACAGCTTCCGTCCACTGTGGGATGATCTCAGCCTTCGTGGGAGTGATCTTCACAACAGTGGACTCGGTGTTCAGGGGTTCGAGAGCCTGGGTAGCAACTGCAGTGGGGGCTTCACTCTCGACAGTGGGCTCCTCAGTACCGGCCGTCGCCTTCGGAGAGGACGACTCGGTCGTGACGTCCACCATATCTTGCTGTTCGGCAGTCATTGGGTGGGTGGACGGAGGACCGGTGATGACGTCATGCTCCGTGGTGGCCTCCGTGGCCTCTGGGGTGACATCTGCTACGTAGTCAGACGTCAAAACGGCATGGTGCGTTGGGAGGATTGTGGGGCCTAGACAGGAAGCATTTAGACACGTCAAATCTTTGCGGCAAACTGCTGCTCTTTCTATGTTTACAATTAAAAGAAACATGTCATAAACTATCGGGTATCCAACATATGGCTCGTTAACACAGCGCTTGTTCTCATGCAAGTTCTATGCTAGCACCCACGTTAGCACCACTTCCTTCTGGTTCTCGGTCTAGCTCTGGTGCATGAATTTGGTTCTGAACCTTGTCCCGAGGTCCGGGCGGGGTTATCATTATGAGCACCAATATAGAGGAATGACTATGCTATGCTAAGTTTCCTACCAGAAGCTAGCCAACCGTGTGTATTGTCATTTTTATTGTTGCTACTATTAGCGGAGGTGGTCTTGGGTAAACGTCAATGTTAGCAGTGACATTTGGATGCTTTACAATGATGTAATGACGTAGATCCTACTTGGCTCTTTGCTGGGAGGGAACCAAACACGAACTTGTTAAGTGCTAACTAAACACTGCAGTGGACTTGTGATCAAACATTTTGTTTCTTTTGGGGTGGGGGGATGGGGGAGTGCCACGGCAGTTGGAAAAGTTGGAAAAACAGTTACATATGGGGTCACTACATTGAGGTCTACCTAGAGAAATGATGTTTTTTTTATTACGGGAATGTAAGCATTTTAGATTTGATACAGATCAGTGAGTCAGAGTACAAATAGTATACACGATAACAAATACAAAAATAAAAATACATAAATGGATAGATGATTAAATAAATACACAATTAAAAATAAATACATAAATAAATAACTACACAAATAAGACAAATAAATAAATATGTAAATAAGTAAATAGATAGATAGATAGATAGATAGATAGATAGATAGATAGATAGATAGATAGATAGATAGATAGATAGATAGATAGATAGATAGATAGATAGATAGATAGATAGATAGATAGATAGACAAATGAGTCTCTTCCATTCAGTCAAATTGTCATGCCGTTTTCTTCCCATAAAATTCAGTCTAGAATAAGCAGAGGATTTATTTTATGATTTGGAGTCAATGTTGATACTGTACAGTAAAGTCTCGTTATATCGATATTCAAGGGAGTCCGAAAAAATATCGATATAACCGGGACTATCGATATATCCGACCCTGTTTGCATGTAATTTTCTCCGTGCGTTCATAGAAATAGTATCGATATAACCGGGACTATCGATATATCCGATATCGATATAACGAGACTTTACTGTATTTCTATTTTTTATTTTAATTAAAAAAAACCATTAATGAGCCCCTCTGATGGATTAAAATTAACACAATTTATCCTCATTTTCTGAACATCATAATACCTCATTACCCATGATGGCATTTCCCCATTTGTGGGTCATTTTGTCAAACGAGAGCAGAAAACAGACCCCCCCCCCCCCTCTCCCAAAGATATATTATTTGTCCATTTCTCACATTAAAATTCTGTTTTCCATTGTTCCAAAGGTGTCTTTTACACACACAAATCTACAGTACATACATTCGCCTCACACGGCGACAACGCTGTACAACAAGACGACACGTTGTACACATTATTTGGTGACAACTCAAGCAAGTCTCCGTTGGCCTCGCAAATCTTTGGGTAACCCGAGAGCTGCCGCTAACTTTGGATCCGAGGACCTTACATACCACTCTTCTCCACTTACTGCCCTCTTGGACAATTTAAGCCTTGTGCGTGAATGCATTCATTGTTAGACTCGAGCCGCCATGATGGCTGCTCGCCTACCTCATGTGTTGGAGAGAGAATAACGGGATTAATTGAGAGAGAGACGGTGGGTGCCTGAAATAGCATTTCCTGCCATGGTATTAAGAAATAAAACCCGCCTCTTGCTGTCATACGAACACAATGATTTAAGCTGCTCTGGGTATTGAGATAGATGCACACATAACACATGTCGTCCCCTGACCTCAACCAGACTTGGGGCGGATACTCGAGATTACAATAGCACACCAGTACACCTTCAAACAGCATCTCCAGGAGGCATTCGGAACATATTTTAACAAAGTAACATGGCTGTGTCATGGCAGCCACCCCACCCTGTGATGTCATCCGGCACACATCTTCAAGCAATTCCTCCTTCCTGTCTTTCTGGCACTGTGCACCCCGAACAGGCCACATCGTCTGCCTCTTTTCCTGTGGAGGGAGCCACCCCACGCAAGTTGATGAGTGAGGCAAGTGCGGGAAAGCCTCTGAAGTTGGAAGAATTTGGAATTGTTCTAGGGCGGCGTTGCCACAAGTGGATCATTTGGAGTGGGAGAGAAAGTGGCAAACTCGCAGATATCGGGTATCAGTATTTAAGAGATCAGTTTATCAGTATTTAAGAGAGTTAGAATCAAATACACGTCACATTACTGTATTGCAACTATTACCGTATTTTCCGCACTATAAGTAAGGCGCACCAAAATGCCTTTTCAGAAGATGACTATGCGCCTGATATCCGACATACCTTATATGTGGAATAAACTGATAAAGTGAGCTTTGTGTGTTTCTTTGGAGTAATTAGGGTTGAACATGGTTGGTCATATTGTTAACATGAACATTAATGCATGAACAACATTGAATTATCATGCTATTGCTTTAGAGTCATTATTGGAGTTATTATTGTTATTGCTTCGCACTAGTATGAGTGTTACTATATTGTGATTGCACTAATGTTTAATTTATTGTAACAGCATTTGAATTTATTTTACATATTTACTGAATGGAGGAACAGTTCCCCTCCACTATGTGAATGCAAATGTTCCACTGCTTGTCTTCAAAGATAAACTGTGTCATGAAAATACGGATTCTTTACCTCGAAAAAGTTGTTTATTCATTTTGGGAGTGAATTGAGTTTTCAGAAAGCACCTTATACTGTATACGGAAAAAGGTTTTAAAATATGGCATTCATTGAAGGCGCGCCTTATAATGCGGTGCGCCATATGGTGCAGAAAATACAGTACTTTATTCTTGACTTGTTAGCATTTTCATTTAGATTTTTGGTGTAGGCCATAAATGAGAATCCAAATTCAGTTGAAGTCAAATTAATATTTTCCCGTCTGATCAGAACTTTGAATAGTAGTACAGTATCGTTCCATAAGGAAGCCAAACCGCATGTTGTCGGCTCTTTAATGCTAACCAAGCGATGGAACAAAAAAAAAAGGAATCTTCTATCCATGATGAGCTTTGCAGCTGCGTGAAGAGCTGCATTTATCCTCGTCTCTTTCATCAAATCTGCGCTGTGAAGCCGCCCGAGCTCAACCTGATCACTACCCTTCAATCAGCCGTCCCCGCTCCCGCCATGTTCAACGTCCCCGCAACCACAACTGAAAACTCTGCCCGGAACCGCTCAAAGGAGGGGCGTACATTTCAGCTGCAACCAAAATTATGGACTGGAATAAACTTGTGTTGCCTCGAAATGACTTCGTTTCAATGGATTACACGAAGAAAAAAAACAACAGCAACATGCCTGACTGTCTTACAGCACAGAGTTGGCGAAACTTGGGCTACCCTTTTCTGTTCGTCTAATTCAAGGCCGGGCAAAATATTGCGCTACAATTAACCTTGAAAAGGGACAGATGGGGCCATGCCATTCATCATTAAATAACGATAACAGATCCAAAGCCCTGTCAGTCAAATAACGGAAAATTCTTCACATGGTTGGAAATAACTGACAAGAAGTGCAGCTATTTCTGGTCATGAGCCATCAGACGGCCGAGTTCATGAGCAACAGGCGGGGTAAATAGAAGAAAACATTTGTTCCCATTGAAGAGGAGGGGGGAGGGCTTGGGGGGCCATTGGGGGTCAAACTGAGCCTCAGACTGTTTGTTTAGAAAGCCTGTAAGAAATGATAAATTGGCTTTTATGCTTCGTGTAATCGCCCAGACCACCGCCACCACGAACAATTGCTTCATTATGTGCTCGGTTCTCACAATTAGCTCAGAGTAGTATTTCCTCAATCCTCCACCCCCCCACCCCAGTGCCGCCAATGATAGGCGCACACAAACCCCCGAGATCAGTGATGCATACATCCTTTTTGCTTTCTATGCCTTATAATCTACATCTTGCCACTCTTCCTCTGCCACTCCCTGAGACGTGTGTCATGACAGCTAAATCCTTTGCGGCGGCGAAGATTTACAAAGGGGACCGACTCCCCCAAAATACATTTGTTATTATTATTGTTATGTTTCATAAAAAGTACAAGATCCCGCCAAAGACTTAGTTTATCGCACTGGTGTCAAAGTCAAGGCCCAGGGGCCAAATCTGGCACGCCACATCATTTTATTTGGGCTGCAAAAGCAAATCAAGCAAAGTGCCATGAACGTCCAAACCCAAATTTCCCAAATTGTCCAATGTAAACCACAATGACAGTCATGATTCTTGATTTCGGCTTTAAAAACTAGTTGTTCATTAATTTGGTTTGCGTTCTACATGTAATATAGAGGAAATGAAATATTCTAATGGTTTCCCCAAATTCATAACAGCCCTCGAGAGGAAACCCTGAATTTGGCATCCCTGGTTTATAGGAATTGGATGTCTGTAGAAGTGGCAAATCTGGACCGAGAGATTTCGGTATCAAATCGTAAAAGTAATATGTCACAGAAAGGTTTCTGTAGGTGCAATTAAAAATTTCGAGGGATTGAGGGGGTAGGTCTGACCTCTGGTGCTGGTGGTGTAACACGATTTTGGTTTGTTTCATCAATCCACAATCAGACAAATTTGAAACTCTGGAAATGATCATTCTTGTATCTCGGATTTCATTCATGAATGACACCAGAGTCCCTCCCAAAAGATATCAATTCATTGAGTGTGTCATAATCAGTCTAATCTGAACAAAATAGTATAACTATCATTGTATGGGTCACACACAGACACCAGATCAGAGTTTCAAGGCAGTCTCCAATAGCTGACCTCATAAATGCAACCGACTACATCCTCAGCAAGGGGAAATCTTGCAGTTTGCCTTCCAATGTCACACATGCAAGTTTATTTCTATTTCCGCAATGTCCAGCATGGCGTGCTCAGGCACACTGTGCTCAGACCGCTCTGATTTCCATTCAAATGAAGGATGCTACAAAGATTTGCTGAAAAAAGGTTTCTTCCATCCCGCAATGGCACAGAAACACCCTATGACGCCCATTTTCACCTGGACATAGTCTAACAAAATAACAAAAACTGAAAACTCCACCTATGCACACAGTTAGAATGCACTTTGCAGTAAACAAATTGCACTGGGAGGATGAGACAATATTCCATACATGTTAAGTCGATCGGGAGACTCCGGATTTTGACCAAATTACTCACAATTCTCACTTTATAAAGCAACTATTGAAACAATACAGACAGTTAATTTGTAAGGTGAAACAAAAAAATGTAAAAAAAAAACTAGACATTTTTATCCTAAATGAATGTATCAATAATCAATGAAAGCATTTTTGTGTTTTATTTACTTCTCATACGCTCTCATTAGGCTGACTTTCAGCAGCGCGCATGCTCCTTTGGTCTATAGCCAGGCATCACTAGTTGAACATGCAAATACGAGTTGCTCATATCATTACAATTTACACTTTTGTAACGCTCACATTATTTCAACATGCATCACAGATTCGTGAGTACAAAAATCTCCCAATTTATGATTTCTGAAACTTAACATGTATGATACATACTGGCAGAAACTTGAGAGAAGGGAGTATAACAGATTGAATCCATTAAAATCGGCTGTCACCGACGCCCCCACGCTTGGTGTGTATGGGTGCAAGTCACGGCGTTTTGTAGGAGGAGAGTTTAGTTTTGATACCAGGTCGTACCGTGCACTGCGACCAGTAGATCTGATTTGAGCTTGTGAGTGAAATATTTTCAGTCTTGATGTGAGCACTAAAACAACGAAGGTCTTAAGAGACGACCCATCTGGAATCTATCATCTCCAGCTGGTAACAGATAAAGCAATCCTTTAATCTTGTGACTAACACATCCGAAAACAAATAGCAGTACTGCTGGACAAGACACACATCGGAAGTGAAGAAGAACACCTGGAGCTTTAATCCTTTAGTACGCCCTTCAACCTAGTCATCCACAGGATCATTTGTGAAGGACAAAGTAAGCTAGTTCATGAGCTAGCTAGAAACAGTTTGATCGTTTATTGGTCACATTTGGGAAAATGGGTGGTCACATTAGCAATATACATCATTTCACTCATAAAAGAGCAAAAACAAAAGCAGCAGAGGCCCTAAGGAACAACAGATATCAATCTCAGCCAAAAGAAAGGGTTGACCTGTTGGCTTCATTAATTGGTCAATGTATAAATCACTGAAAGGGACTTTTGGCTTCACTATATACATTCTAGTGGATTCCCAGCATGTTTGTTGGGATACTTTCACATCAAACTCATCCACGACTGTCTTTGGGTGCTTTGCTTTGTGATCTGGTGGAGTGTCATCTTGGCAAATAAATTCCAGGATGTAAAATATGATGAATAATGGAATGGAATTGCAGCCAGCCAATTGCAGGGCACATGCAAAAAAATACAAAAATAAATAAATAAAAATAAAACCCATGGTCAACTAAACGGACAACCAAATCTTCTGGACCTTGCGTGCACGTTTCTTGAATGTGAGAGGAAGCCGTTGGCACCGGAAAAAAAACCCACACACGGACAGGGAAAATGTGCGAGCTCCGCACAGGAAAGCCAGAGCTGAAATTTGAGTCCTGAAGCTCAAAACGTCAGACCACCCGGGAGTACCATGCTTCCTTTCATGCATCCATTCATTATCTGATCCGCTAACCCTCATGAGACTCGCGTGCGTTGATGGAGCCTATTTGTCTTTGGCCAGTAGGTGGGATTCACCTGCAACTGGTTGCTCGCTAATAGCAGGGCATACAGAGACCAACAACCATCCATGCTCGCACTCTCACACAGAGGGGAGGGACATTTTAGACCAGCCTATCAAAGTCAAGGCCCGGGGGCCAAATCTGGTCCTACACATAATTTTATTCGGCCCAAAAAAGCAAATCAAACATGACATTCCATGATGCTTCCTAAAGTCCGAAACACAATTTTGAATTGTCCCATGTAAACCACAATAACAGTCATTATGTTTTACTTCAAAGTTGAAAAGTAGTAATTCATTAAATTGTTGTGCGGTATATAATATGTGGAGGGGATGAAACATTCTAATGGCTTCCCCAAATTCATCACAGCCCCTGAGAGGAAACGAGAACTACAATCTGGCCAAGGGTAAAAAATGAGTTTGACACCCTTGTGTTAAAAGATCTTCTTAACATATCGGAATGTGAATAAGACCCTGAATTCCCTCCTCGATTTAAAACGGTCCTCATCATAACCTGCTGCATGTTGTGATTCGCACCCACACAGACTGAGTCAAATCGTGCTGCTGCCATGATTGGAATGGTCCAATGCTGCGTCTCCAGTGACAGGATGCAGGA
This sequence comes from Hippocampus bargibanti, assembly GCF_051943395.1. Lineage (NCBI taxonomy): Eukaryota > Metazoa > Chordata > Actinopteri > Syngnathiformes > Syngnathidae > Hippocampus > Hippocampus bargibanti. The sequence continues at coordinate 30,272,726 of NC_142734.1, forward strand.
AAAGGGGGTTGGGTGGTCACAAGCTGGAAGCATTCAATTGTCCCAAAAAGTTTTAGTCCAAAGAAAAAAAAGTTTCAAGAAAAACAACAGGTTTAAATCAAGCTTCTTAAAAAAAATTCTAAACCGATCTCCATCCAATGCCGAACAAATTGAGTAATATGTTTCTGAGTCAGCGTCTCGCTTCATTTTTGCCCCCCCCCCCCCCTCTCTTGTTCCATGCCTCACCCGGCAGCACACATACAGGACATGCCAGACACATGAGACACGCAACTGTGGTCAGTCGTGTAAAACGATTCAATTCTCCTTCTTTGGTCTTCACTGACTTGGCCGTTGTTATGAGGAGTGGGCGATTAACACCGGAAAATCTTTTTATGTCTTCAAGTGAAGCCGAGTGGGTTACGCATATACTCATGCAGGAGTTATGGTGGGCATCGGAAATTGCAGGAAAATGTGTGAAAATTCCCAAATGGCAAGTGTACTGGTCTGGTCTGGGCTATCATGTGCCTTCATGTGATCCACGTCGGCAATTATGTTTTGGGACATGATGGCCCGTCGCTGACAATATTTTAGTGCAAGTTGGCTTTCATTATAAAATAAAATAAAATAAAATAAAATAAAATAAAATAAAATAACAAAAATAAATATCCAAATAATGGCTACATGAATAAATACACAATAAATAAATAAATAAATAATAATAAATGAACGAATAAATGAATATGTCAATAAATAAACAAATGAATAAATGAATAAATGAAATTCACAGAGGCTTAAGACTTTTTGTCTTGCACACAAATAAAAATATCAGCTAAAAATTTTGCATCTTGCATCACCCTCAATGACGTTCCATCATAAAATGTATACATAAAACGATAGTTTTGCCAATCGCAATCTTCTTGTCCTTTCGGCTCGCCACAGCGAATCAGTAACCTCCATTTTCAGAGGTATGATACGCATGTTTGTTTTGGCCCAGCTTTTACGTCGGAAGCCCTTCCTGACAATCACATCAACAAATATGGTCACCCCCAAAAAGAAAAGGGTGCGACTAAATCCTGTGATGGAACCTACCAAAAAATTGTTGCATCAGTTACCAGTGCAAAAGTTAGATGGAAGCCCTATGAGAAGTTTACCACACAACATAAAGATAGCAATTAGCCTAGCATCTTATCTTTTCATCTTTAATGACAAAGATGGCCAAATCTGCTGTCTTCTTTCCATTTTGCATCATTTTCGATGCCAATGTCAACAACGCTCCTTCTCATGAGTCTGACGTGGCACTTTGACATAATTGGTTATCTTTGTTGCGGTTTGCCACCCATTGCATTTCGGTGTCTGGGAGAAGCCAAGGTTGGCTTCGGTTGTTGAAAGAAGTTACAGTCTTCTCAGCTTTATGTATTTCTATTAAAAATCTCAAACGGAGAAAAAAAAAGATAAACAAGCTTCCGTTGCTTTTGTCCAATATCAGATCATCTGTAAGTTGTTTATTTTCAAAAGGGGGGTTGAGAGATAAGTTTGAAATGATATTTGGGGGTTTTCTGTTTGTGTAAAAATGTGTCTTTTTCAAGTCAACGATGGAAGAAGGCTGTTCAAATTAATAATTCAAAGCAGCATAAGAAACATAGATGCTCACGATGAGAGTAAGTCAAACTCACACCATGTTTGCAAGTGTCCGGAACGTCTGATACTTCAGTCGTGTTAACAAAACAGCAACTATTCCATAAACAGATGTTTCTTTCTGCTGAATTCATGAGTGTAAAGATTTTCTCAAGCACAGCGCTTTGGTGCCAGCCTCATATTTGGAGTATGAGTGTCACATTTGAGTCATTTCTAAAAGCGAGTGATGACCAAAGGGGCTGCTGACCTCTTCCTTCAGCAGCCAGATGTGACGACCATGTTATGAGTCCACTGTTGTATAGACAAAACTCATTAGGAAGGAGACTGGGGGAGGGAGACAGGCGACGGTGGTCTTTTATGGGACATGTGGGCGTTATAAATGTTGAAGAATCAGGATGAGCTCTTTTCCTTGTTTTCAAACGCTCTTTGGGAGAGTCGCAGAGTCAGTCGGAGAGTCAGAGAGTCAGACCGAGAGTCAGTCAGAGAGTCAGTCAAAGAGTCAGTTCGGGAGTCAGAGAATCAGACCGAGAGTCAGTCAGAGAGTCAGTCAAAGAGTCAGTCCGAGAGTCAGAGAATCATACCGAGAGTCAGTCAGAGAGTCAGTCAAACAGTCAGTCGGAGAGTCAGTCAGAGAGTCAGAGAATCAGACCGAGAGTCAGTCAGAGAGTCAGTCAAAGAGTCAGTCGGAGAGTCAGTCAGAGAGTCAGTCAGAGAGTCAGAGAATCAAACCGAGAGTCAGTCAGAGAGTCAGTTCGTCAGAAGGACAGACAGACATATAGATATGAAATTTAGGAGCCCATTGCGCACCAACCATATGCCCTCTACCCATAGCCATAGATATGGTTGGCATATATGTACTGTATATAATTCATTATTAATAGAGGGGGCTCGAAAAAATGAAAGGCACAAGACCGCAGAGCTCCTCCATTACATCACTATTTCTTCAAACACCCCCATCTCACTCACTTTGTCTGTCCCTCCCTCCGTCTTCCAGTGAATTTAAATACTTGCTAATCCTTTTGTTTGTAAATAAGTACATGTTGAGCTTTTTGGGGGGGGGGGCAAACAAACAACAAAACACTTGTGAGCAATAGGTGCAGGCTCACTATTTGACAAGAACTCGTTATTTTCCGTGGCCTGGGAGCCAGTGGATTTAGTGTTGACCTCACAGAGCAGAGGTGTCTGGTTCAATTCCAGCTTTGGTCACCCGGTGTGGGGTTTGCATGTTCTCTCCAGGCCTGCATGTTTGTTTTTTTTATTCCGGGTACTCCAGCTTCATCCCACACTCCAAAATCATACGTCTGTGTAAGCTCTCAGTCGTACAGGCGTGGTCCATCGATGAGAAGGTTTCTTCCGCCGTCATCTGTAGTTTTTGAAAAAGTTTTCAAAAAGTTTTTCAAACTTTTCAAAAAGTACAGATGACGGCGGAAGAAACCTTCTCATCGATTCCAAAATCATGCATGTCAGGTTGATTGAACACTCCAAATTGTCATTTAGTGTGATCGTGAGAGTAAATGGTTGTCATCACAAGCTAATGACTGAGTTTGAATAGATAACATTTATGAGAAACCAGCGCAATTCATAAATTCATACATTTTCCAAAACACTTTTCCTCATTATGGTTGTAGGTGAGCTGGAGCCTTTACTAGCTATTTTAGGGTGAGAGGGAGAGTTCACCCGGGACTGGGTGCCAGTCAGTCACACGGCACAGCTCGAACTCATATGAACACTAATGAGATTTCAATTAATCCAAGAGTGAACGTACACTTTGTGGAGGGTTCAAGCCGTGATTCAAATGCGAGACCTTTCGACTGTGAGGCAGAATTGCTAACCACAAATACACCGCCCTGCCTGCTGCCTGAGTTTTGATTTTTTCTTTTCAACTTGAACAGGTTATCCATCCTTGTGCTTTGTCACGTGTCAAAAAAAGACAACAATTACAACAATGATTGCCGGCGGCTCACTATTTGGCAATGATCACAATGTTGATACAACTAAGAGGCAAAGTCACATTAACAACAGCTTTAAGAGAGTGGTTCAAACAGACAAAGGGGGAGCTGCACATGGAGGCAGCAAGTGTGGACACAGCGTGCAGCTCACGGCAGAATAGAGGCAAAACTTTATGCTTTGAGAGAGAGTGAGAGAGGAGACAAGTTTACTCACTCGCATGCGTGAAGGCACAGAAGGCCAACAGGAGCAGCAGCTGAACATTCATGGCGGTCAAGTGTGGTTCCTTGGTTTGATGATGATGACAGGATGACAACCAGATGTTCTCACAGCGTCAAAGAGGCACAAGGCGTTTATCCAGAGAGACCCTCGTGGTCACCTACCCCTTAACAAAAAGGAATGAAAAGAAACACCACCAGAACCAGATGGAATCTTCTAAAGTGGGGATATGGAAGGTGTGGCGTGGCAGTGAAGGAGTGTGAGGAGAGAAAACTGGTCCACGGCAGAAAGAAAAAAGAAAGAGGGAGAATGTGAGCTGAGAGTGGAGGAGGGGTGTGGGCATTCGTCGTGGTTTGTCAGTGGGCAGGTTTGAATCAGGAGGAGGCTGACTCTGAAGAGGTTGGTTTAAGTCCTGGAAAATTTGCATGCATGTACGTAATTACATCAACTTTTTTGGAACAATTCAGAATAAATGACATGTAAGTGCTCCCCCCAAAAAAAGAAAAATAATATAAAATACACATATGAATATAAATTGTCAAAATTATATATATATATATATATATATATATATATATATATATATATATATATATATATATACAGTAAAGTCTCGTTATATCGATATCGGATATATCGATAGTCCCGGTTATATCGATACTATTTCTACGCACGCACGGAGAAATTTACATGCAAACAGGGTCGGATATATCGATAGTCCCGGTTATATCGATATTTTTTCGGACTCCCTTGAATATCGATATAACGAGACTTTACTGTGTATATATATATATATATATATATATATATATATATATATATATATATATATATATATATATATATCTGGATATATGTTTCTTTTCATTCCTTTTATGTCTAAAAGTACTTTGTCATATATATATATATATATATATATATATATATATATATATATATATATATATATATATATATATATATATATATATAGTGACATACTTTTGACATTGTTACAAATACAATTTTGAAGTAGCTGAGTTTAGCCAATTATGAAGAATCGTTTAAAAAAAACATCTGCAAATAGGTAGGTTTGGATCACTCATGGTGTATTGCTACATTCTCGGACATGTCGACAGCTCGAGTCCTGTGCCCTCTCCATGACAGACTGAATGTGCCCGTGAATAGTTGCCCGTCTCCATTATCTGTTCTGCAACAGACAACCACCCAAGCCAGGGCGTGGTCCGCTTTTTGCTCCAAAGTCAGCTGATATCGGCTCCAGCGTCACGTGACCCTGAATAAGGTTGTTGATCAGCATCTAAGCTTTTTTGGTCCTTAAAGAATGTTGTAAAACATGTTATCGTGACCAAAAAATGCTTTTCAATCAGAAATTAGATTTTAAAATAACCCAGCAATTTTCAACAGTATATGTACTGTATGTCCACAGACAGAGGCAGTAGTGATGTTGTGAAGGTTTTTTCCCATGAAGAGAAGCCATAAACACACATTTGGAACACAGTGTGACTCACAGCCCCAAAAGAAAGGGGAAAAAAGACAGCTAAGGCAAGTATGTACTTTGCTGAGGGGGTGGCTGAACAAATGTATTGCTTGGTCCGAGGCTGACACCTGTTGGACAACACATTTTCAAGAGAAAAAAAGGACCCATACCTGTGAAATCTATGAAAAAGTATGTGTGTGTGTGTGTGTGTGTGTGTGTGTGTGTGTGTGTGTGTACTGTATATGGTACACTGTTTACTGTGTATCCATATATCCATCTATATACAGTAGATTGGATTGGATTTGCCTTTATTAGTCTCGCAGTGTAGAAATTTACATTTCACAGCAGCAAAATTAGGAAAGAAATGCAAGTAGAAAAGCAAAATACATGCGCTGCTGGAAAGGCAGCTAGTCTCGCGGCGCCGTCTTGAAGACAAAAGAACAAAAAAAACTAAATAACAAATAACATAACACAAAAACACAGAGAGACATCCATTCTTAAGCACTTTCTGTACCCTCTTTGTTACATAAAGCAGTTCCAGATAAAAGAGGAGAAGATCAAAGTGTCTCTTCACCAGTGGATCAAGGACATCATGGTGGAATGTGCACGTCGACTACAAGCTAAATGTTGAAAGCAAACACGCAGCCGTAGCATCCATTGACGAAAAGAGATTGCCTCACATCTCCTGTCCCTCATAAATCCGCTTCAATTCCAAACCGCAACAGTTCCATATATGCATCGGCGCTCTGCGCTGTCGCACCTTCCTTCTTATCGTGGGCTCATCAATCCATGTATCCATCCAGCCGCAGACTGTGCAACAGCACCAACCTTCCGCTGAACAAAGCAGTGCTGTGAAGATGCTGCCAATTACAGGCGCAAAAAAAAGCACAATGTCCCCTGTAGTGTCCAGCGATGACAGTCGAATGTCACCGACATTCCTCCCACTCAAAAACACTGCTGGCATATTCATGCTGCCGAAAAGGCGCAAACGCTCAGCACTGTCTCCTCCTTGATGAATGCCGTGGCCAAAAATGCTGAAAAACAATCCGTATCCGTTCCACACGACGCACAACAACTAAAGTGACAAAAGAAAACACAAAAACAAGACAAAAACAACAACAAAAAAGCAAGGCTCATCAGAGCACTTGCTGACGGCTGCCTACTCGGGAGCCATCTTGGACTACTTATCTATGCATCCATCTACACTGTATTACAAAAGTACAAAAGTAATGGTTCCTAGTATGGAAATGACGATATGGAAGACAGAGAAGAAGTAATGACAGCAGGAGCGAGGTTATGGCAATAAAAACGGTCAATAACATTTTAATTAGCACTGAAACAGTAACCGTCGAGGCATACACAGATTGTTATTTGACACACCAAAAATCACATATGTACATCTGACAGCATTTACACACAGTGTCTCCTTGATGGATAAATAACAAAAATACTTTGTTTATTTTCACCAGTTTGCATTTTCTTTGTTTTTCTGAAGGGAAAACAGGATACGTCGTGCTATTTACAAAAGGACAACGATGAGTTGCGATACACGTTTTGACCACCAGACGGCTCCCCACCCATACACTCTTCGATGTGTCATCATACAGATACCAGATAACAGAATCAGCACAGAGAATTTACAAATGATAAAAAAAACTTGTCGAGTGGGCGATTTTGAAAGGGAGAGGAAATAAATATTGTTCTGTTAACGAAAATATTTTCAAGGCTTTCAACCGGGGGGAGGCGTGTGGTGGGTGTATGACGGCATATTCAGGACAAGGTGAAAGGAAAAAAAAATAGTGATAATTGGATAGAAAATTAGGAAGTATAAGTTGCCCCTACCCTAATAAATGTAATTACAAGTGAATATGTTAGTTTATTATTAAATTTGCTGTCACAGTAAGATACAGTAAAGTCTCGTTATATCGATATCGGATATATCGATAGTCCCGGTTATATCGATACTATTTCTATGCACGCACGGAGAAAAGTACATGCAAACAGGGTCGGATATATCGATAGTCCTGGTTATATCGATATTTTTTCGGACTCCCTTGAATATCGATATAACGAGACTTTACTGTAATTAATTCTTCTTGTGTAAATTAATGGTGTCTTGTTTTTTTCACAATAAAAGCTATATTGTTGTAGTATACAATTATGTCAATATCACATGGATATCGTTTTGGAATAAAATCATATTTTTCAAAATGAAAAAAAAAAAACAGAATTTCAGGGTGGGGTGGTATTGCTTCAAAATTAATGACCCTGACAAAATGAGACTAAAACAGGATGGTTGGTTTGTTTCTTTTGTCATATTATGAGTTGTCTTTTTTCATGAATAAAATTAGGATTTCATCCCCCTGCCCCTAAAAAAAAGAACAATATTACTACAGGTATTCTCCCAATGATGTCTTATTTTGTGTTTAAAAGTGGTGTGGCCTTTGTAAATTAGGCTCCTCCCTTAACTTCAACATAGTTCAACAAGACAGCACCAGAGTATTTATTTTATAGAATGCATCTATCCATAATCCAGACGAGGGTAAAAACAACAAAGATGTGAGTTTGTCAACAACTAATGGTGAAAAATAAAGAAATAAGAACAGCATCGTTACTGGAAAAATATGACCGCCTTCCCTCTTGATAGCATGCTGTTTTTTTTGTGTTGTTTTCCGGGGGTGGTCCAAAATGGAGGACTAAAGGCAACAAAACAAAAGTAAATATTTCACAGACACTGTTTTGACCATTGTTTGAACTCCAGTCACACACGTCAGCACGAGGGAGGGGCAACTCACGAGAAGACGAATCGATCAGTGTCAATTTACACACTTGGTCCACTTGGTAAATGATTGTCTGAGTTGTCTTCAGTGTTTCTTTTTTCTTAGTCCCACTTCTGTTGTCGTCATCGCTACGTGTCTCTGACTTCCCGTTTACACAATGGAGTCCCAGTCGAAGTCGTCGTGGATATCGTCGGTAGCCAGCATGCGTCTTACCGGGAAGTGTCCTGGAGGCAGCATGTGCTGCCGACGCTGCTGCAGTTGGCTGTGATGGTCTGGACACGAGGCAGAGGCACAAATGCGAGTCATTTCCAATTGAACACAGAACAAAAAAACAAGAATCATCGATCAATAGTTTTGTTTTGAAGAACAAGGCCCCAGTTTGGAGTTGTAATATCTCTTTTCTTTATGATATCAACAATTTCACACAGTCTAAAATGCCAAAATATGTTTCTGTGATCCAGCGTGAAGGACTATACATACCTGGCAAGAGTGTGATGGAGGAATCCACCGTCATGGTGGGAGCTGTGCTGCTAATGGGGGGCAGGTGGGGGTATCCAGGTGGGCCCATCAGAGATGGAACGTTCTGTCTGGAGTCCATGTACATGTTTCCTGTGGGAGAATGTACACACACACAAAAAATATGTGAAGACATCAACAAATAAATAAGAGGAAATCTATCTATCTATCTATCTATCTATCTATCTATCTATCTATCTATCTATCTATCTATCTATCTATCTATCTATCTATCTATCTATCTATCTATCTATCTATCCATCCATCCATCCATCCAACTATCTAGGTATGCATATATATTTACTGTATATAAGTGGTGAGGAAGCGTGCAAAGGTAGGCTGGAATGGCTGGAAAAAGGTGTCAATTGTGATGCGCGACAGAAGAGTGACCTGTTCGAAGGAGTTGACCGTGTTGATTGTGCTGGCTGGCCTTTGGTTGCATAGCGCTGTGCGGCTGAGGTGGATGCTGGGACGCCCTGGTCCCCGCTGGGTGCGCAACCTGAGGTTGGGAAAGGGCGGTGCCCTGAGGGGGGATGACACCCGTGGCGGTGAAGAACTGGTTGACGGACGAACACAGGTCAGCTATCTGAGAGGCATCCAGGGACCAGTTGTTATGCTCGGCTTGACGCATGCTCTCCTTCAAGGCCTGTGTCAGATGGACAGAGAGGGAGAGAAGGCGAGCTTTGAATCTCAAAAGGTCCCATTGGGAATAATAAATGCACTGTAAAATGTAAACCATCATTTTTCCAGTAACAATACTACACACGGCGTTAGCATCATTGCTACTAGCTAAAATGAATGATCCAAAGATGACGCAATTGATTGAGGCTGCCGGCGATATACAGTAAAGTCTCGTTATATCGATATTCAAGGGAGTCCGAAAAATTATCGATATAACCGGGACTATCGATATATCCGACCCTGTTTGCATGTAATTTTCTCCGTGCGTGCATAGAAATAGTATCGATATAACCGGGACTATCGATATATCCGATATCGATATAACGAGACTTTACTGTATTAGCAACTCGACTGCTCATGTTTGCGTGGGCACAATGTTCATACTCTGCTCAATTTTTTCCTACTTTTTCAAATGATTAAATAGGTTTCTTGTTTTGTCTTGTTTTTGACACATAGGGTGCACAACAGCTTCCTCCTCCATGTCGTTTTGGAAATATGATAATGGGGAGAGAATGCAAGAGAGAGAGAGAGAGAGAGAGAGAGAGAGAGAGAGAGAGAGATGATGGAGGGAGGATGCATGGGTGTTATGGGACCAGCTGTCATCATCCAATCATGCCGGCTTTGTGCACTGACCAGGATAAGAGGCTGTTACTCAGACCCTAATTAGATTAGTTAGATCGCACAAATGAGAGAGCGAAAGAGAAGTGGAATTGGTGCGTATGTGTGTGTGTGTGTGTGTGTGTGTGTGTGTGTGTGTGTGTGTGTGTGTGTGTGTGCGCGTGTGTGTGTGTTTACAGACATGAGGTAGCAACCTCTCAGACGCAGGCTAATAACCTTGATTAGGCCAGTGCCATAACAATGTTATAATATTGTGCCTCGAGAGCAAGACTATGAGGAAACACCATCACAGCATAATCACAATAACTAATGAGATTCATAAGAAGTGGCTCCATTTGAAATGCGGATGCAATCTGTGATTATTGTTATCAAGGTGAACTCAAGTTCAGGGAGCATATTTTGGAATAAAATGTGTCAGCAAAATATGGATTTTATGGAATTATCCATTTTTTTAAATATCTATAATCAAACCTCCGTTTCTGACCATAATCTGTTCCAGAAACCTGTTCGAAAACCGATTTGGTCAAAAACTGAAACATCTCCCATTATAATCAATGTCTAGTGTTTTAAAAAGTTTATATATATCTTTTTATCGTGATTGTACAATACAAACACGCCTGCTCAAATGCAACACTACACGAGGATAATGCGTCGGTCACAATGAGACGCCAAAGAAGTGATGTACTGTATAACGAGGCAGAGGGAAGTCAAGTGGTGCATTCAGGTGCGCTCAGTTTGGTCGAGAAATGATTTTCAGTTGCAAACTGAGGAATAAAAACAATGTTGGTCAAAAACTGAATTGGTCGAGAACCGAGATGTTTGAAAACCGATGTTGGATTGTATTTACAATGTGCGACTTGGTAAAGAAAAAGAACTTGAATCATTCCGCGGAATTCAAAGAACATTGAATGTTTCTCTTCAATGCAATGGAATACCTTGGAATGGAGAGAGGTCGACATCGGCCCAATTGTAGCTGGTGGCGATGCGGCAGCTTTCCTTCAGCCAGTCCAGATTTGGGTACCAATCTGAAGTTATGCATGGAAGAAAGGCGACGGTAAAAAACTAAAAAATAAAATTTTAAAAAAGTACGTTACGGCTTCAAAATATTATGAAGGTGCACCCTCACATATTTGCAGCTCACCACTTGTGTATATTATTTTCCCAATGTTTTTGTCAATATTTGGGGTTATCTGCTATTTTTCCATACCTGATATCCCAACCACACACAGTTTTTCATAGAAAACATTGCTTATCAGCTTTTTATTTTTTACAATTTGGGGAATATTAAAAAAAATTACAAGAAATAAAGCAAGCTAATATACTCAATGCATATTCTCTGTATGTTCTAAAAACGTTATTTAAACTGTAAATTGCAAATCCATATGATGAATTTGTCCCCATTTGTCCAAAATCAGATTGTCGTGTGACCTCAATGAACCATTTCAACAATCCAGCTCCAACATCTGTCCTAGGACAAACCACAAGGAGGCGCAGCTCCACACAGAAATATTCCACTCCAAACTGCCTTTTGTTATAAATGAGAGGTGAAAGCAGGTTCCAACCAGCACATACAAAACAATAGATGCTCGGGCCTCATAGCAAAGACAGATGGATTGCTCATTTTCACTCTCAGTTTGCATGAGATAATCACAATCTGAGATTCTAATATCACGTATGAATAATTGCCTGTCAAAGAGCCTTATTGATAACACACACGTGCGCACAAACATGCGCAGAAGCGGTATGAGAAAGAAAAAAAACTGGTTGTGTGACAGAAGGAGTGAAATCTAAAAGCAATGAAGGCACGCAGTAAAACACAAGGATAATATGAACCGTACCATGGCATCGGATTATAGATTGAATTACCGCTTGGCATTGAGTGGCAAAGCTATATATTAAATAAAATACACAAAAGGTTGAGGTGCGCTAGAAGGATGTGTCGCTCTTACTAGAATCAGTAAAAAAGAGAGAGAGGAGAGAAAGAAGCTCCACATAGCAGTACCAGTTTATTTTTCTTTCAATTCGAAAGATGGCAAACTGTCTTCTTCATGAAAATTGAAAAGTGGCTATGTGCTATTACATTTTGCCCGGTTTTATTCTTGGTGGCAGCACAAATAAATAAAATAAATAAATGACAATACAAAAACATCCAAATGACTAAACAATAAATAAACAAATAAATAAATACATGACAAAACAATAAATAAATGAAAACAATACAAAAAAGTTACATGACTAAATAAATAAATACATACATAAATAAATAAATGCAGTACTGCGCTGTGTACAGTTTTTTTTCTGAAACATTTTTTGTGCAGTTGAACAGTTTAGTCTTCTGACTTTTTTTTGTACATGCAATACTTGTTTTTCATTTCGACCCCCCCACCCCCTTTTCTATTTTGCTGCTGTAGATTGCAAATTTTCCCATTGTGGGACTATTAAAGGCCTTCTGATTCAGATTCCGATAAATAAATAAATAAATAAATAAATACGTACATACGTACGTATGTACGTACATACATACGTACAGACACACGTACGTACATACATACATACATACATACATACATACATACATACATACATACATACATACATACGTACGTATATACATACATAACTAATCGACCAAATAAATAAATCAATAAATGGTAAAGAGCATGTGTCATCCTACAATCTCCACACCTAATAATATCCCATTTGCTCCTTTTTTGTACTTTGTACGGACAGATCAAGCCGTCTCACCTGTCGTGGGGCAGCTCTGTCCACCGTGAGTCTGATGGGAGAGAGATGGGTGTTGGCTGTGGGTGGGCAGGTGATGCTGAGGGTGGTGGCCATTCCCTATGCCCGGTGAGGGCTGATAAGAGCACGCCGTCCGAGTCGGATGGTTCGAGTCCCCTGGCATAACCATCAAAGCTGTTTGGAACACGAAACGACATGAATCGGGGAGATGACAGCACAAGCAGCAACCACAAATGAACACCAAAATGGAGTTTCTATCGAGACTGCAAATGTTTTTCAACAGCACAATACCGACTCGACCATTTATTCCAAATGCTACGGTGGGAAACGGAGAAAACAACTTTGCATTGTGTCCATCACTTTGAAGAACACAAAGGATGAAAAAAATTGAGTTTTCGGTATTCAATGTAAGAAGATGTTCTAAACCACGTGTCAAAGTTTAGGCCCGGGGCCAAATCTGGCCCGCCATATCATTTTATTCGGCCCGCGAAAGCAAATCAAACTTATGAAATTCCATATTGTTTGCTAAAGTCCAAACCAAAAATTGAAATTGTCCCATGTAAACTACAATAACAGCCATTATTTTTTACTTCAAAATTGACCTCCTCTTTTTGTCATATTTTTTTATCCATAGAGCTATGAGACCAGCTGGTGAACATGACTCACTCACTCGGCACCTAACCTTGCCGACCTGTTGTCGACTGACATTGTCGCTCGTCGCAGCGATCTGACGGCAGTTGTCTTGAACCGCACGACCCAGACTTCGTCAAAGATCACTCAAGTGAAACAAAAGGACGGCGGCTCGTTTATTTGTGACCGTCAGTTCACGAGGAGTGTGACAACTCCTCAAGTGGCAACGCTCCCGTCTGCTAGCAGAGTCATGTCGCTTTTACCTGCCTATCAAAGTTTTTTTTGGTTTTATCCGGTCTTTTATCCCCTTTGCTCTCTGCCAACACGCTTGTCACTTCAATGTCTTTTGATCCTTTTTTTCAACTACCAATCCCTTCGTGGTGTGTATTCTCACTGCTAAATTTTATGTCTTCATCTTTTGGCTTTCAAGCTCATATAAACGCCCTTTTTAAAATCTAACGGTGGATTTTATAGATACAATTAATGTCTTCAATGATACACATGTGGAGTTATCTACCAAAGACACTGCAAACCTTTTTGTCCACATTTTGCTTAGAGCCGTTTTTGAAATTCCAAAAATTGAAAATGAAAATGATCACCTTAAAGGACAGTGTCCATAATTTGTAAAATGGCTTCAAATGACTTCTACTGGGCATATTTTAATAAGATTCCACCGCATATAGCTATATTTTCCGTTTTAAGACTCGCTCTGAATATTCAGGAAGTCTTGTTTTTGAGTTGATGACTAGTCCGTATGTGACGTCATGAAAGGACCGCCCCTGACACAAAAAAGACACATTGTAGCAGTCCTTCAATCACGTCAATGTATTTTCCTGTACATATTTAGTCTGAGAACCGTGTTGCACCCAAAAGCCGCCAGAAGAGGTCATCCACATAAGGAATTTAACAGCCTGTGGAAGTGGAGGTGGCCACTGGAGGTCGCCATTTTGTGCCTCTTTTTTTTTGAGTGAGAGATTTTCCCCTATGTTGCCTCAAAATGAATTATTTAATCGATTGCAAACATGTATGCTTTCCTCTTCAGAACTATTTGAAAAGCTACAAACTAGTACCCAATATCAGATGTACGTTATCAAACCCACCAGGGGCACTTTACCAAGTCTCAAATTCACAAATGTAATGCAAGTTCACAGCTTGGTAGGCTCTCAATCCACGATCTCAATCATATCTCGCACTTGAGGTGTTCTATCAAAATCATCACGATATATACACTTTGACTATGACTTTGATATATTGTCTTCATACGCATTTCTGACCCTAAATAGGTGGAAACGTCATCGCAAATCCAGCGAGGCGCATTACTGGCGTCGAAACGAGAGGACTGATGCCTCTGGAGGAAATGTCAAGAGGTGGGATGCGAGGAAGGCCCAAGTGGGAGGAGGCCGGGTGACCTGAAAGCTTCAGGAAGCAATTAGCAAGATGCTTCACAAACTTTAGAAGCAATCTAATTAGCTTCTATCAAAGCTGCAGATGTGTTTGTCTTTTTCTTGCCTTCCGATGAATTCTACGCTCTTAATTGCCTCGGCTCGTTTGACTGAGCGGACCGTAAAATGCAGATATGCGGAACAGCAGATTGTTTATTAAAATACAATAGAGGCAAGGATAGCGCGTGCTGGGAGGTTAATGCGGCAACGCTTCCCGTGCTGTGAAAGCGATATTAAAGTTGCACATCAATTGCAAGAGCGTAAGCTTGACAGGTAATTATGGGCAGGAAGCCCTGCCGAAGAGCCGACGTCCGACAGGAAAACACGAACAGAGTTCGAAACAAGACCGGCGAAGACACCCACCCTGCTGAGAGAACAACTGCTCAAAGACACACTTGTAGAGGCTTCGGAAGGACGCGCTCAGGTCCTCGAAGTCCGAGAAGCAGATGTGTTTATCCCGCGACTCTGGCACGGGCAGAGCGTACTGGGGTTGGGCAGGAGGAGGGGGAGGCCGTGTCGGCTGGGTGGGCTGCTGTACACTGAGGGACTGGGACGAAGGCTCGGAGTGACTACTAACCTGTGGGAGATGAGAGCAAACGACAGTTACGGTATAGATGAATAGTTTTTTGTTTTGTTTTTTTATAGAAAATGCCGGAGTAATGGGATTTGGACAAGTGAGCGTGTACATGTTAGCACCTAGCTAGTTGTTGATACTTGCTGAGTATTCTTTACAGCATAGGTGTCAAAGTCAAGGCCCAGGGGCCATTTTATTCGGCCCGCGAAAGCAAATCAAGCATGTCAAGTGCCATGATGCTCGCTAAAGTCTGAACCAAAATTTCCAATTGTCCCATGTAAACCACTATAACAGTCATTACCATTGACATCAAATTTAAAAACGAGTTATTCAGTAATTTGTTGTGCGCTCGACATGTGGAGGGAGTTAAACAGTCTAATGGCTTCCCCAAATTGATAACAGCTCCTCGATTGGAAACTGTAACTACAATTCGGCCCGTAGCCAAAAAAATGAGTTTGACACACTTGCATTAGAGTCCAATAAGTCGTAATATCTACCGTATTATCCACACTAGACAGGGCACTGATGATGTGGCGCACCTTCAATGAATGGCCTATTTTGTAAATGTTTGCATTCATTGAAGATTACATTATATTATAAGATGCAATCTGTGATGCATCCACTAGCTGGAGCTACACTCGAGGGAATGCCAACAATACAATCATATGTCGGTATTAGATAAAAACCAACAGCAAGTTATAAAATCAATTCAGGGTGTCCCCCGCCTCGTGCCCGAAGACAACTGAGATAGGCTCCAGCTACCCCCGCGACCCTAATGAGGAATAAGCGGTATGGAAAATGAGATGAGAAGTTATAAAATGAACACGTTAACGTTGAACTCTCTTGCTGCTGTTCTATTTCCGTGTTCAACTGCGTTACCGATTGCCTGAAGTTTAAAGTCTTTTGAGCCATTTTGACCCATTTTGAGGTTGAAATAATACCGCAATCATATATTAGGCGCGCTGTGAATTTTTAAGAAAATGGAAGGTTTTTAGGTTTGCCTTTTAGTGTGGAAAAAATACGGTAATTGGAGGCTCTATTGTCAATGCTTTGCCACCATCTTGTGGTGAGGTGTCAATTATTCATGATGTTTTGCAATTTGCAGCGGTGATTAGCCCCTTTTGCTTGCAAAGAGCTGAATTTCACTGGTTATGAAAAAATACAACAAAAAAAGGGAGGGGGCATTTCTTCTGAATATAGACAGTCTTCCTTTATTCCCTTCATCCAAGTTGTCATCTTTCGACAAAAGCACTCTGCTTTTATCCCTTTTCAATTTGAAACCCACTTAGCAGGACGCATCCGACTGCCGTTCGGACTGCAGCCAGACTTTCCATCAAGTGCATCATTGTCGGGAAGCTCACGACCGTCGGTAATCACAGTCAGTGAGGAGGGAGATCACCTACAACAGGTAATGAGGTCCAACTAAACCCTGAACGCGTCCAGTCAGACAGTTGTGAAATGACAGCGTTGGAAGGCAACGGTGTTGTGGGAAAACAAAAAAAAAAAGGACTCTTGAAATGAGAGGTTAATTTGATGAGATTGCGCTGACCCTTGCTCATGCGGGTGGGAGTTGAGCTGGGGCAGATGCTCAACTCATTCACTGCCATTCCCGAATTTATTCGGCAATTGAAAAGCATATAGTGAAGCAGCATTCCCGAATTTGTTCGGGTTTTGGTTTTTCTTGCGGGGGGGTGCATTTGACGCTTCAGTCAGACCTCTGGCAATGTTTTTTTCTCCCACAAGGGGGCAGCATTTGCATTTTGTACAGCTGCCCCCATTTCAAGCTCAGATCACTCCAGACACATATAACTTAGGAATTAACTCTTTTATGATGAAAGAAGATAGTCTAAGGGTTCTTACACTGCATTGAATGTTTATGTAGTTCTCAAACTCAATATTTTGTGGGTCCTGCAATTTGAGTCAAAATGACAAAAACCCTGGCACATTTTTGCACATCATCTGGCCGTGAAGTTAATAGGTTTGTGACTCTTCCAAGGCAAACACAAGGAAGAGATATTCTTCTGTAAAGCTGCACTACTTTGGAATAAAAGTGTTTTGGGAACTTGAGGTTTATATATTTTTGACCAACTACTTTGAAAGGGCTGACAGAAAATTCATACAAATGCTATTTCGCAGCAAGGAATGTCAAAGATTTCTTGATACAACAATAATGTCCTACCGGTGTGTAGCTGTGCAAGCTGCCGCCACTGCTCACAGTAGAGTTCATGTTGTTCAGGTTGACAGATGTCATGCTCTGCTCTGAGAGACTGTTGCTCAGGCTGCCGGGACTTTCACAGTCATCTGCTTCTGGGCTGTATAGCGCTACCTGCAAGTACATGCACACATATAAGGTCCTTTTAAGATAATTTTACCATGTCGGCAAATTTTGGTCGAGAAAAAAAAAACTCTTCCTTGTTTTGATTTCTCCAGTTCTAAAGTATTTACATTGGTTCCCAGTCATCTATAAAACATTAAAATTCTACAACTAGTCTATGAATTAGCGTATGGCGGTAAATTTTGAAAATATTTGAAAATATGATCAAATGATATTGGAATACAGTGGTGGGCCGTCATGGCCTGCAAGGCCTTCTCAGCTGGCCTAAAAATATTTGAATCACAGACTAATGTTAATTATATTTTGTCCAAATTGTCTATCGGCTTCATTGCTTTTCACTTGTTGTGCTGCTTCCAGATGTATTTCCTCTTTACATAAATACATACATACATACATACATATTGATTTATATAGCGCTTTAAAAACAGCTGCATCTGTAACAAAGCGATTAATATGGACAGCTATCATATACAGGAAGTAAAGCAGTCACAAAGATAGTAGAAAGCACCAAGGAGTAAAACCAAGATCAAGTCGGAATCATGCTTAGTCAAATTCCAAAGAGTATTTAAGTATTTAAGCATCACATTTCAGGCATCATTTGTGACCAGGGTCAGATATCTACCTGGACGCCTTCACAATCAGTTCTGTGGCCCTGAAGCATAAAAATCAATGTCGATTAATCTGTCAAATCTTGTTTTGTTGCATTTTCAGAGTTGTTAAACTGAGCATTAGTAGTGCCTCCGGCTACATTTAATTGTTCAGATGAATGAGAGACAAAGCCTCTGAGTGAGACAAGGTGTACATGTCGGTTGTGGTGCGCCATTCCGTCAAGTATTTTGATGTATGGGTTTTTCGCAGCAAAAACAAAAAAACACATAGTCGAGTGATTTATAAAGGCGATTTGAGGTTTGCATAAAAAAAATGCCTTCTATCCATTCACTATCTATTTTGATTATACTTTTCAAGGTTACTGGAGGGGCTGGAGCCTATGCAGCTGACTTATGGCGAGAGTCAGTACCGAAGTCTACTGTGAATGGTACCGGGATTTATTTACTGCGACAGTGTTAAGAAATGGTCTTTCAACATGCTTATTGTAAATGCCAATTGATGAATATGTGGCCTGTTTATGTACTGCTCTCCGTCTGCATGTGAGAGGGGACCGGTGAGGTGGGCGTAACCCTTCCAATCAATAGATCACTGCTACGTTAAAGTACATCAATGTCTTTGAAGTGGCACCGTTGGATGAATTGGTCTGTGAATTGGCAGCTTCCTAACATACTCAACTCATGCTGCATGCTTATGTCCTTGTCTGGTTCTCAACGTGTAATTATTGTTGTCAGTTTTCAGCACAGACTTGGCCGGGTATCAAATGAATTGGAGAAAGTTCATTCCGTAAGGTCATTTGATTCAATGATGTGTAAGCCTTTGGCTTCTGAATCAACTCAACTCGAAAGACGATTGAAGGTCTGAAGGAATTGTTGCAGGAGGAATGACAAGGTTCGTTTTCAAAATAGGACATGTGTTTACCATTGTCAAGCCACTTTTTTCAAACATGCAATTTCCACAGATTTTGCATTTGCTCAAGGAGTCACAAGGGTTTGTTTGCCCACAATATGGTCACAAGGAAGATTGGCCAGGTCCTGTGATGTCACGTCACATGAATGAGACTCAAGGTTCATCAGTATTAAAATGAAGGGAATTGTTAATGTCGAAATAACTCAAAATGTAAAAACAAAGGAATACATCCATCATCCCTTCTACCTTGTTTGTTACCGTATTGATGGCCAGAGTGGGAGACGTTCCACCGGACATGATGCAGTCCATTCGCAGAGACTCCGACTCCAAGCTGTAAGGGGTTGACGCCTGCAATGAGAGGAGGAAGATTTTTTTTTTCCAAACATGAATACTAAATGCTCATTAGAGCAATGTGTTGCTTTGTACAAGTACACTGTACGACTCATTTCAAGGAAAGACAGATCATTTAGTACTTTGTGGGGATCATGTGTGTGTGTGTGTGTGAGAGAGAGAGAGAGAGAGAGAGAGAGAGAGAGAGAGAGAGAGAGAGAGAGAGAGAGAGAGAGAGAGAGAGAGAGAGAGAGAGAGTTAGTCAGACAATAAATAAATTAAAGTAAAAAAAAAACATCCATATCTGCAGGAATGAGGCACGCGCGTTATGGGGACAAGGTGTATATTAACTCATTTCAGGGTCAAGGCAAACTCGGTGAGCACACGGCCAGGTATCGGAAACATTTTTTTTAGATGAGTAACACTGATTATTAACTAAAAGGTGTGACTTCTGAGGTTATTTTTGACCAGATTTTGGTCCAGCTTTTGAGTGTTGGAACACTATATTTGATATCGTCGCCATTGTGGCAGTGTTCTTGTGCATGCGTTCAGACCTTAAGTTGGCTGTTTCTTTGGTTTACTCAAACATCAAAGCATAGATCAAATTTCATCTTCGTTCATTAGAAACATGCAGAGCAGGGTGAGAGTAAAAATGAGGGAGGAAATGAAATGTGATATTGCTTATGAGAAATGTCTAAATGTTGCAAATTTAGGATTACGTCGGGAGCCTCCTAAATCACCAGAAGGCCCGCGGCTGCAACTGTGCGAACTATTTGAAGCGTGCTTCATTTAAATTGCCGGACACTTCAGCGACCCACAAAGTGGACACATCACACGCACTAAAATGCATCAAAGCATCCTCGTGCATAATTCAAGCATGCTGAATGCACTCAGGGTGGTTCATTGCTCTGTGTCCTCAGAGAGCCACAGAAGGGTTAACGGGATTTGAGGGCACACCGAACAAACCAAAGATCAACGAGGGGCAAATTTGACACCCGGGAAAGAGAGAAAAGAATAAGGTGGATTATATTTTCTCTAGACTGACTCCTTTTTGGGTTCAAGGCTGCTTTTTCTGTGCCGCCTTCCCAAACTGCTTACAGTAAGAGGATTGGTTGGTAACAATGCAATCTTTAATTTATGATAAACTCCCAAAGAAACAGGATGCTGTCTCCCCGCTGGAGCCAGTTACAAAGCAGACGGCGACGGAATGCGGAGGGGAGTGGAAGAAGGGAAGAGAGATAATAGAGTGGTGGCAGACAGGCCCGGAGTGAAGCAAATAAAGAGAGTGATTAATCTGAGAGATGCAGGTAGGCTGCCTGTCTACACATTTAGACAACGCATGCATGCAGCCGTGGTTTAGCCCTGCATCCTAATGACTTAAAGCCAAGAAACACCCAGACATATTTCGCAAACCTTTTTTCTTTTTTTCCCTCTTTCCTGATTATAATGCTTCATACTTAAAACCTGCCTCCTGCCTCGCCTCGGCCCATGTGACAGCCGGCGGTGTGTCTGCTAGCGGTGTAAGTGAGGCGTAATAAAAGGGGTCCAAGGGCCTATCCATATAAGACGAGATGACAAGCCTCGGAATTAATTAATGTTTGTAATTTAAAAAGAAAAAAAATCTCCCAGTGAAGAAAATATGTCTAACGGCAGCCTGAGGCCTTGTGCGGTAATTAACTGGAACATAAGACAGGAATATTCTCCCTCAGCTCCTTCATCTCCTTGTTATCTGGTTCCCCTTGCAGCGTGACTTTTTCCTCTCCGTCTCATCGTCTAATTCTTCTCTGGGTGCTCTCCTTTCGCCCATTCCCTTTATTTCTCATGCCTCCCCTGTCTTTTACCTTCAAAAGTCTGATTGCGCTTTTTGTCACCGCGAGCCCGCCTGAAGCCTGAGTGCCTCCCGCCAGTGATACGAGCAGGGGGCAGGTATGTTGGCCGACACACAGGCCGGGAGACAGAGCTGATAATGATCAAGATTCAGTCGCAAGGAGAGGGAGAGAGAGAGAGGAGAAATGATGAAAAGAATACACAAGGCTAGCTATGATTAAAGAAATGAATGATTTTCTTTAATGAAATGGTTGCAGCGTTTGTGCGCGCGCGTATCTATGTGTGTGCTCACGTGTGCTTGTGAACAAATGGATCCCACTTAAAAGTAGGTGACAAACAAGGGACCATTTTTAAGCCCCATTAGAGTCGTGCTTTAAATCACGCAAAGACCGGGTAGACGAGTGCATGTTATCAGGAGGCAGATATTTATCATACAAAACTAAAATAAATGAGAGGAGTGAAATTTAGCCTGCCATGTAAGGTACAATTAGCACTGTTTTTTTAAACCAGTTTTTTTAAACCAGGTCATTTACCCCTTTTATTTATTTATTTATTTATTTATTTATTTATTTATTTATTTATTTATTTATTTATCCTAATGTTTTGTGTATTTATGTATTATTTATTTAATTTTATTTTATTTATTTATGTGTGCATTTATTTATTTGTATTTATTACTTTATTATTATTATTATTATTATTATTATTTATTTACTTTTTTTCTTTTTCTCAAAATGTATGTATTTAATGTATTTATTTTTGTTCCATTTGGGTTAAAAAAAACATTGTAAAATTCTATGTTTAAACTGAGGAAACCAGTGAGAATAATTCTTATTCATTTGCATTACATTCTACTTTTGGAGACAGAAAAATATGAAACGGGGTACACGCAAAGGTCAAAAACGGATGAGGAACCTCTGGAACAAACAACGGCAGCATATTGACAAGGGTGATCAAATTCTGGTGTCATATCACTGAAGAAAATACACAATAAGGACTCGCAGTACTTTCTTCAGGCCCAATTTAATTTCCCGATTGCATGTCCGCCACAGTCACCTCGCACAGTCGAGTGTGTGAAACTTTGCACCCGTTTAGAATCGGTAACCATTCACGTCTGCCGTCAGCACGTGTTGAAAAGGCAGCGTTCATTCAAACTGCATCTTCCAGCCCGTAATGTAACCCCAGCCTCTAATGTAACGTCTTATAATGTGATGTGCTTTATAGACGGAAAATATATATTTTTTAAATGTCTTCATGTTGAAGGCGCGCATTATAATCCGGTGCGCCTTATATATAGAAAAACTTTGATAATACACCATTCATTGGGGGGTGTGCCTTCTCGTCCGTTAACTACGGTATTTTAACCCTTTCATGCAACTTGTCACCTGATGACGAAAACAGTCTCAGCGTACGTAAATAAGTCAAGTTTGAACTTTGTCATTATTGTAGGATCAACTCATATTTTCCAATGACCTCAGAGTCAAGAGCTTTGACAGCCTGTGAAATGTATTTGAAACCAGCAACGGCATCGACTGACTGTGGATATTCACACTGACATGTAAAAATTGAACTAAAAACCCACGGAGAGTGACACCAAACAAATATAACATGCTTGTGTCTACACCAAAAACATGACAAAGCCTCGTAGCACTAAGGCCGGGGTGTGAAACTAACTTTTGTCACAGGTCACAGTTTAGTTACTGTTTCCCTTGAAGGGCCGTGATGACTGTAAATGATATAAAGATGTCAAAAATAACTCCTGTTTAAGATGCTAACTATCACGAGGGGTTATACAACAAGAAAATGCTTCAAATATTTCTCTTATTTATTTCATATGAAAAAAAGGTTTTGGTAGGCATTTAAGAGAGCATCGAGGAAGTTTAATCTGCTTTCGTGGGCCACATGTGGCCCCCGGGCCATGAGTTTATCACATTGGACTTTTTCAGGGAGGGAATGTTGCTTTGTTGATTGTGACACCTCATCTTCATCTCATCGATCACAGAGCTGTGTCGATGGTCGGGGAAAAAATACAAAATAAATGGTATTTTTACACAGAGTTGCCCGCATTGAGTCAAATCGAATCTTTCAGTGTGCTGAGGAGCGTGCTAATTATCTTTAAAAGGTACAATCAACAGCGTGCACCCAGACAGCGAGGCGACGGCTGGAATGGGGAGCTCACTTTGTGTTCTTTGTATTCACAGTCACAGGTTCACGACTCAACCAGCCGCAGTCTGCTGAGTTGATGCAGGGTTACATATATTTATAGCAGCGGCTGCTGTCAATCACGAACCCCCACCAAAACCTCAACCCCCCAAATCCATTTTGTTCCCCCTTGCATCTACTCAGACGCCGGTACCTGCTGCTTTTCATGGGGTCTCAAGCACAAAACGAGTCTACCAGGCTGCAATTAGCAGACACTCACATCTGGGTCAGCCCTGCTTGATCTGCAAGAAGACGACATGCAGCAAAACTAAGGTGGAAGATCTTCCAACTCATCTTCCATTTGCAATGTTTGGGTTAGACTTCGCATAGGTGTGCAACCGCACCATCATACTCAGACCAGTTTCTCACGATTTATTTATTAATTTATTTATTTGCATATTTACATATTTATTCATATATTGATCACTATCTGTTTAGTTCTTTATTTCCTTATTTCCTTATTTATTTGTTTGCTTATTTGTCAGTTTATTTAGTTATTTGTGTGTTTATCTATTTATTTGTTTATTTATTAGTGATTTATTTGTGTTTTTGTTTGTTTATTTAGCGATTATGCATTTACAGTGTATTTATCTATTTATTTCATTGTTTATTTATTTATTTTATTTTATTTTATTTTATTTATTGCTTTGCTCTATAAAAGTCAAAATATTAGAAACAGCTGTTTGCAGTGAAGTTTCACACCAGTTCCTTCAGCTCCTTTGAGATATCTGGTGGATTACGGGAGGTGGAGATGTCAATAGTATTCCGTATTATTATTTCAAAGTGGGGTGTATTGTTCACCGGGAAAAGGAATATGATCGAGGGAAAAGAAAATCATAACGTACTCTTTGCGCATAAAGTATGACTATTTTTGATTATTTTTTTCAGAGTTTTCATGAGTGGACTGCATGGCATGATGACGTTAATGCAAAAATATTAACAGACGTGAGTATCCCCTCTCCGAGATATCCTCATCGCACAAAAGCAACATTGTGCCGGTTTTAACGAAAGGAGGAAAGAAATGTCCGAATGTCACGGAATTCAACTCTTTGGGATTCACTTCTTCGCAATTCAACTCTTCAGCTTCCTTCAATAACACCTTGGCGAGAAATGAGACACATATGAGGTCATGTAGACCTCTACTGACAAGTGCATCGTTGGAGCAAGTCCGCCAAGGACAGCGTACGGTACAGTCATTCAAGTTTTGTTTCTGTGCAGTATCCTAGAACAAACCCAGCGACTCGTTTAACAATAGTCAAGCGGACACACAGCTTACCCTTTCTCCGGAACGCGGCCTTTTCTTTGGCCGACTGGGTGCAGCGTCATCTTTAGGGTTGGTGTCTATGGCCCAGTAAGAACCCTGCCACGAGGAGTAGGGTTGAGGAAAGTTAGTCGAGTAAAAAAACAGACCAATATGATCACATCCTTTGGTCCCGCTTTGAATTACACTTAATAATTAAATCTGAGCCAAATGCATTTTTGTGTAGTACTGAAATGCGACCCGTGGTCAATTTTCATCCTGTCACGGTTTGCAAAGTGGTGATGGTGGTGGATCCCCAAAAAGCAGGCAGGAGGGAGTGAGTAGCATTGTGTATTTGACAAATTGTATTAAAATAAAGTCAGCAGGAACAAATTCTCAAACATCAACGTCATCAGAACAGTAAAAAGTAGCAACCAAAACCATGATGAAACAAGATGAAACAAACCTGACAGGGTGAAACAAATACAATGACCTGACACCGAATGGTCATGTCGGGAGTCCTTTTAACTGCCACCGAATGAAACGACCAACACCTGTGCAGCTGCAGGCGGGGCCGACAGCGCCACCCGTTGGTCACCAACTAGAACGTGACACATCCGGCCTGTCATAAAATCAATAAAGTCTGGCCTGCAAGTAAAATGAATGCATTGGGCAGTCGCCCTGTTACCTGCATGTGTTAAGTGCTTGCCAAAATAGTATATGAGTAATTGACTGAATTAGCCCCCCAATTTTCTTTTTTTGTTTAAATTTTCTAAAATGGCGACAATCAACAAAAGAACAATTATTTCTGTTACTGTGACAAGAACATTTCATGTTTAATGCATTCACCACCAGACGATGTGCAAAAATGTGTCCACTCCAATAACAGGGTTTCTGTCATTTTCACTCAAATTGCAGGACCCACAGAATATTGAGTTTTAGGACTACACAAACATTCAATGGACCGTAAGAAACCTTAGACTCTCTTCTTTCATCAGAAAAAAACAGTTCATTCTAAGTTAAGTGGGTCTGGAGTTATCTGAGCTTGAAATTCAAATAAAAACGCAAAATCTGTAATGTAGAATAGCTCACTGAAATGTACTTCAATTAATTGCTGTTATATGTAAGAAAATGTCCGCCAAGGTTAACCCCCCCCTCTATGTTTTTAACACACCAAATTGACCCGCTTTGCTAAATAATTTTGGACACCCCAGAATAAAAGCCATGTTCTGGTCAAGTGCCTCAATAATCAGGAGGCTCAATCGGTGGCTTGGTTTAATTTACGCAACCATTTTGAATACATTTTTAGCGTAAATTGAAGACGCTTTCAATGGATGTTTTCATTGATTCTTCATGCAAGGGTGAATAATTTTCGGGAAAGGTAAAAAAAACAGGTTTTAACAGGTCTTTGTGATGCCTGCATTAACTATAAAACAGTCGCGGTTTAAATTGCATTCTTTTTGCATGTACAAGCTGGAGACAGGGTGCGCCATGCGCTTTCACGTCTACAAAAATCAAGTTGTTCTGCATTTCCGGCAGTACCGCTTCATTGATATACAACACCCCAGCATGGGAACACGGCCCATATGAATAATAAGAGAGATGATTTAAATCAATTTGTTCTTTTATTTCCTCCTGGTATCTCCCTTTCATTTTATCTCCTTCACTCCCAACGAGGTCCAAAAGCAGCAGACGCGGAATTTCGGGAGGTTGATCGAGGCCACCGTACGCACAAATGAGGATGTAGCACGCACACAACAACAACACGCACACACACACACACGCACGGGCCTCCCCCATCTTTCTCCTCCCTCTGTCTGCCAGTCCAACATCAGTGAACAGTACACAGCCAATTAACGTAAGCACATGCATGATTTAGCTTCTCATCTCCCTCAACGGCTTCAAACAGCCCGTCTTACATTCAAGTTCTCTCCCACCGTGTTGAGTTATTGATCGCGATCGATCCGAGGTATGAATTAAGGTGCCGGTCAGGTCCAAGCCGGTATAATCAAGGGGGAGCCGCTCGCTTTGTGTCTTTGTAGAAATCCACTCGTGCTCAAGGATTCACTCTGAATTATTAAAACGTTTTTGCTTCTTAATTCATATTTCAATGGCTCCCGCCACAATCCCAGCAGCGTGGCACAACCACGACGAAGGCACAAACGTGCCACGGGGGTAACTAAAAATATAACGGCGGCGATGTTGGAGAATGACTTACTTTGCCAGGGTCGTCTTTGGAGCGAGGCACTTTCAGAAAACACTTGTTCAAGGACAGGTTATGTCGTATTGAATTCTGCAGAGAGAAGGGAAAAAGATTCTGTAAAAGTGAAAAAAAAAATGTTTTTATAATTAACACAATGCATATTACATTTGCACTTGCTGAATAAGTAGGCGACTACAGTCACTCCATTTCCTGCCCTTTAGATAGTGTAAAATGATTGCACGGCCTTGAATGTGTGGCACAACTCTATCTCAGCCTCGCTGCGAGGGTCGAGAAGTGATTTTTTTCTTGTTCCTCAGCAGGCCAGTCAATATTGTCAATCTTGACGGATGATTACATTTTGGGACAAAACCACTTGGTCCAAATTGACGCAATATGTTTCTAACATTGAGTCATCACTGTGCTTTTGTGTGTGTGTGTGTGTTTGTGTATGAAGTCTTCCCGCATAGCCAGAAAGGCATCACGGAGGTCAGAAGATTCCAAGCAGCATCGTTTATCATTTCAAACACTTTTAATGTCCCTCTGACATATCTTGAGATGTGTGTAATGAATCAAACTTTTCAGTGGGGTCTCTACAAATTTGGGATGCAGAAGAAGTGGCAGAAATCTCCTGTAGGGTCTCCGGGCAATCTCAGGGCAGATAGAGGCAAACAACTAATTGCATGCACGGTCAATAGCTGACTTAACATGTTTGATTTTTGGAATGGGGTTCGAAACCAGAACCTCTTGGCTGCGTGGCTGACATGTGATCCACTACTCCACTGTGCAGCCTCTGTGAAATTGCACAAAGCCGAAAAATGAAATGAAGTGACAGCACAGAAGAAAATATTTGATTGCGCCCTGAGAATAATTGCCGAGGATGAACGGGTCGCTTGGGATAAACGATTGGGGACATGTGACTGTTCGACCCAAGTCTGTGATTTTGTGGTGTTTTTGGACACTCGAAAAATAATTTGGAAAACAGGCAGTGTTCCGTCATTTCAGTCGCAACAAAAACAAAAAACAAATAGATGTCACATGTGGTGAGTACGAAAGACAAGTGATGGAGCTAAAGAAGGCTCATATCAATGCGGGCTAACCTGGCATGAACCTGTTATGCCTTCAGACTCCTTTTTGTCACTCATCTGCTTTTGCTAATTAATACCACCAGGGAGGAGGATGCGGAGGAGGAAGAGTAGACACGGATCGGAGGAATTTCTCCACTACATCTCCCGACTTCTCCTGCACAGGCTTTGTTTGAGCTTTGTTTGAGCCTTGTTATCACGTTGAAGGGTACAGGTGGTCTACATGTATGCTAAGACCCTACACCGGGGGAAAAACTGCAAGTGTCGGGCTTCTCAGTACTTTGCTCGGCTGACTGATTCTACATAACAAGTGTCTGACTTTTCGGAGTGAGAAATTGAACAAAATGCAATGTGATTCCACCGCGGTGCAGTAGATGACGCTCTATTCTCCATGTCCGGTTGGCCACTTTTGGTACAATACCGTAGATAACAGCACATAAATAAATAAATAAACAAATAAATAAATAAAGAGATAAATAAATAAATAAAATAATCAGTGCATTAATTAAGTGTTTAATTTGATAGATTTAAATTAAACAGCTAATTCCAGTGGAACAACCATTCTTGTTAAATATTGAAATCCAATTGTTCACAATGGAGAATTTGGTTTGAAAATAGAGTACGAGTAAATCGAAGATCGACCAGCATCACAAAGTAAATACATTGCGGGTATCGGAAATAAAGATTTGAATACTCAACTTCATTATGATTCTTCCTTTTGGACATAAAAGTTGTAACAAATCAGAGGGAAAGCACATTCGCGGAGCAGCTTCTGTTTAGAACTAGACAAGCGCACCCCCTCACCCTCTTTATTAACGATGACTGTATGCATAGCTAGTCACGGAGGGGGGGGGGGTGCTGGTGCCGCTTAATGTGACTTGCTAAGGGGTGCAGGGCACTGGACTTGAGGAGGTTGGTTACATAAGGCACGTTTGACAAGCATGGCTGACTTTTTTGACAAAATGCAATATGATATAATGTGATGTGTGACAAAAAGTAAGGTTTGCGGGACACGCTTTGGGGAAAGAGCGCTTGCATATGCGTAGGTGTGCCTGTCTTTATGTGTGTACTTTATACGTGGCAATGAGCTTTCGCATGTAGAGTGTTGATGCGGCTATTATTTGCAAGCCCAAGTGATTGCCTATATAATAAGCAGAAGGGGAGAGTGCTGTTTATTTTTAGCTATGGCAAAGGTACACAATCAAATACACTGTAAAAATGTTTTTGTCTAAATGGTTCATTTTCGTTTTCAAACTTGTCTTTCAGGCTGAGACGATTCGTAATTCAGTTTACAATTGACAAAAACATCATGCTGGTAACTTTCAGAGTGCTATTAATCTTTTGGTATTAATCAATTGGTATTATTTGAAATAATAGGGGAGCAAAAATATGATAAAAATTTATTATTATTGTTGTTGTGCAATTTCTGTGGAAAAAAAAAGTCAAACATATTTGTTGCATGCAACAGTCTCTTGGGTTCTCAGCACCACCCGGGCAGACAACTTATTATATCCAAAAAGCAATGGAGTGACAGGTTCAGTTTGGAGAAGCATGCTTGAATAATACATATTCAAGTCATTGAAATAGGCCCTCCTCCCCTTCACGAAACACTGACGCAGAAGTCACCTTATAAAATGGATTGGTGGTTAGAATTTGAATCTTGCAAACTATAGGTGTAGCGTTACCTTGTGTGTGTCTGTGTGTGCGTGTATCACGATTTTGCGAGGTGGTGATGGCGGGTTCGGATCCCAAAAAGCAGGCAGGAGGGAGCAGGAGGTTGTTTGACAAATTGTATTAAAATAAAGTCAGCAGGAACAAAATGTAAAACATCAAAATGATCTGAATGGAAAAAATACAAAGTATCAAAAGAAGACCAAAAGTAAAAGCCCGCCAAGGTTAAACAAACACGTACACGATGCATGCTGCAACCAAGCAGCAAACAAACAATGAATCGGCACCGGATGATCGTGCCAGGTGTCCTTTTAAGTGTCATTGATTATAACGACCAGCACCTGCGAGGCTGCCGGCAGGGCTGACGTCGCTACCCGCTGGTCGCCAATCTGATCGGGACGACCAGCACGTGCGCAGGTGCAGGCGGGGCCGACGGCACCCCCCGTTGGTCGCCAACCAGATCATGACAGCGTGTGCGTGTGTGTGTGTGTGCACGCTCGTTTTAAGCAGTGTGAAAGTGATAAAAGTCCATGTTGATGAGATGCTTATGAGACATAATTTCTTTTTTTTCATTCAGAGGTGGGGTACAACATTATTCACGTTAGGACACAAGAGCATGGACTGAGTGATTTCCAGCAAGAGAAGAAAGAAAATCCTCATTTGGCGTGTTTGCCACTGAGAAACCCAGCCAACATTTGCGCAACTTGGCCAAATAGGGAGATGTGTTTTTGTTCTGGCCCCATCACAGCGGCGGGTTCCGCATTGTGAGAATTCGCAATGTTTCCAGATATCACAGGCGGAATCATTTCCTGCTTTCTTCCCACTTTGATAGTACGGGCTGATAAGTAGTTCAAAGCCCTGCCGAAGTCTGGATTTTTTTAGCCCTCTTTTTCCGATTCTTCTCATTTTCCAAAGTTGCACATTCAGAAATTCTATCAAAATCAATTAATATAAATTTAGCTGACAGACTCATTTCGCTCCGGGTTGTCCGAAGGTTTGACTGTGAGCATAGATTGTTGTTCATTCCTGTGTACCCTGCAGTTGGCTGGCAACTGGTTCTGGGTGTCCCGTGCCTATAGCCCGAGGACAGCTGGGATAGGCTCAGAAGTACTTGGACGCTTCTTGTGTCTTTTCTCCTTTGAATTCAAATCTTCTTACTTCAAGCTAATGCCAGTGGATATTCAGACAGTTTCATATCAAAACACTCTTTCAAGGGTTGAGGGGAAACGTCCTCTTAAAAAAGCTTGCACGTAATTATTTGGGACTAATTTACAAGTCTCGAGCCTTCCTACTTGGAAGCCAGTACGTGTCTTGTGCTGCCAAACATTGGAAAAGAAGTTCAGAGGCTTGCAACCATCTTGCTGGTGTCACATCAGCTTAGACGATTTAAAAAGACAAATGCTCTCAGCTTTGATTCCAATGCAGTCTTTCCGAAATAACAGCAGGACCAATCTGGGATGCGGGTCAGCGAGAGGTCACGGTGGGCGCTTCCTTCTAATAGTTGTATCGAGCAAAAACACTCTGGAGAAGTGACAGCTTCTGTCAGCAACGTTCCATAAGAGGAGGAGAAAGAGTGAGGGAGGAGGAAGGATAACGAACCGGAGATGTGTGATTGTACTCTGCATCCCCAAAAATATGTCTGACAAGTTTGCCTCTCAATCATATTGACTAAAAGTATGAAGACAATTCAACGGCAAGATTATGAACAGCACAAATCCAGCTGTTTCTCAGTTTGAGTAGATTTGGCAAAAATAAAATAAAATTGATGGAAGAACGTTTTCAGAAATTTTGAAAGCTAACCAAACGTGTCCTCAGATGGCAGCTATTTGCTAGCTATTTATCTATCTTTTGTCTGTTAGCTTGTTATCTATCTGCTATCTGTTAGCTAGCTAGCTAGAGAGATTGAGAGGAATATGACGCTTAACTCATTCACTGCCATTCCCAAATTTACAGACGCTCCCCAATTTCCGAGCATTTGTGTTACGAACAGCGGGACACTTTTGCGGGTATGTCGAAAATGTTCCGACAGAGGGGATATATATATATATATACACATATAACACACGCACGCACAGAACGGGCACAGAGGCTGACCAATCAGCGGCTGGTTGTGCCCCGATCTGCCGAGCTCGCTTACAATTGGCTGCGTAGAGCAGTATGTGGACGCGAAGGAAATACCTCTTCCTAGTTGATGCTCTGAGCAGGAGGTGCCGAGCTCGGTTCCGATTGGCTACGTAAAGTATGTGGGCGAGGGAGAAAATCCCTCTTTCCAGTTGAGGCTGCGAGGAGGAGACGATGCATAACAAAAAGTAATGGCTGCTAGCACGTAATTCAGTAATTAGGTGCCAGAAGCTTCACTAATAGCTTACCGAAGACTCAAGGATATATGTCGTCGTACTACAGTAGGTGTGAACTTATTTTACGACTGTTAGAGCGTCTGTGTTTTATGCTTCTCTGTTCAGTGTTTGATTTTCCCAAATGTGTTCGGTTTTGGTTTTTCTTTCTGGGGTGCCGATAAAGTGCTGGCCAGACCCCTAGTGATGTTTTTCCCTTCCACAAGGGGGAAGCATTTCCCTTTTCTCCATGTTAGCACTTTGTTCCAACTTCAACTGTTGTTAAAGCGCTATATAAACCAATATGTTTGTGTTGTATTTTATTTTGGGCAGCAACCCTCATTTTAAGCTCATATAACTCCAGACCTATATAATTTAGGAACTCACTATCTTTTTTGATGAAAAAAGAGAGTGTAAGGATTCGTACAATGTATTGATTGTTTATGTAGCCCTAAAACTCTGTGGGTTCTGGAATTCGAGTGACAGTGAAAAAAAAAACCCTGGCTCTGAAGTAGACACATTTTTGCACACTGGCAGTGACTGAGTTAATAACCAGGAATGACTTTTATTTCACAACTTGTATTTCTTGATTTCCTAATGTGTTTGAGACCATTGGTATTTTAATGTGTTTCCGAACATTGGACTGGTACAGTTTACTTGTTTATTTTAGCACCCCTCTGGAGCGGAAAAAAAAAAAAAAAAAACTCACCAGTATCCCTTGTCCCTTCCTGAAAAACAAAACCAATGATGGCTAATAAGCTGCAGTATAATTGTTGCATTCCAGCCTGTTGGCATAAAAACGGGTTGAGGCCTATTATTAGCCATATGGAGGAAGCTCGAGGCCTGGCTCCTTTAAGAGGGAAGTGCTGGGTTGGATGGGTGCCAAATCCTTGAGGAGTAGCCATTCCAGATTCCTCTGTTTTAAATAAGAATTGAAGTCTTGCGAATATTGATGAGTGTGTCTTTTGTGTTTCACTTTGAAATGTAATGACAACCTACATGTATTCATGAAACGTATTGTATGTTCGAGTATTTTGATTCATAAATTATATTTAAAACTTGCATGGTGTTGTGTTGCTATTTGCTAGTTATGAATGATATCATTGCATGTAAAAAATGGCAATCTTTATGACTATATCCCATACTATCAGGAAGGATTTCTCATAATGCATAATTTGAATATGAAAGTCAAAGATGTGACAAAATGTAAACAAACTATTTCATTTTTCAAATGCTCCCTTGGCGATATGATCACAACTGCAGCTACTTCAAAATGGTCGCCGCGGTGGCTATTCCACTTCCACTTACTACTGTCATGTATTATTGTTACACAGCACATCGAAACCTGTTAGAAAAAAAACTGTTCGGCAATCAAGGGTTGGCTCATCTGCGTTGCCATGGTTACTTTGAAAAAGCAGTTTATCAACAAAAGACAGCTACCCATTGCCTTAAATAATACCGGCCAACAAAAAAAGTAAATCACTGCATCACATAGTAGGGTTACTGAAACACAAAC
The DNA here is from genome assembly GCF_051943395.1 of Hippocampus bargibanti. NCBI lineage: Eukaryota > Metazoa > Chordata > Actinopteri > Syngnathiformes > Syngnathidae > Hippocampus > Hippocampus bargibanti. The sequence continues at coordinate 30,306,220 of NC_142734.1, forward strand.
ACACACACACACACACACACACGCATACACACATCTGGACGGCAGACGCATACCAACATGCCCTATAGAGTCGGAAAGCAACGGGATACAGTATGTGCTACTTTTTTTATGAATCCTGGATTCATATTGATTCATATCCATTTTGATTGTGAGCAAAACCACGACACAGGCTTAGACATTTAGGTTCATGAGATGGACTGCATCCATACCATAACATGTATGGATGGGGAGAAAAAATCTGAATTCACAGTGAACACTGTTTTGCTCAGTACCTTTCTTAACGTTTTGACTGACACATTATGATTCTATCATTTTTGCTGCACAATCACAGAAACATGTATTGTGGCTCTATTGAAGAAAAATATAGTCAGTATATTTATAGTGAGCAGTTCCTATTCAGGAAAATTGCCATCTTGCACACCGGGCTGCAAAAATGCACACTTGTGCACTCTGCACACTGTACTGCTGAACTGTGTTCTCTGTACAGCGTCGAAAGGTACAATAACGGCACAGCAATGATATTTTAGTTGCGCTCAAGAGACCCGAGGAGGCTTTGTGCAGCTAAAGACCCACACTGACCCCCAGCAGCCTTTCCACCTAATGCGAGTACACTTGACAGTGTGCGCCGACCTCCGCTGTGCTCCGTCGCAGATCTCCCGCAGCGTCGCGAGGAGAGCACGGCAGGTGGAGCAATGCCTTGCTGCTGATTCATATCAGGTGAAGATGTGGTGACGTGGGCTTTGCATGCCGCCAAAGGCCAAAGGACACTGTGGCGGCGCTGCCCTTTACTGTGGCGCATTAGCTCATGTTAATTTGCAGGCAATTAGACCCGGTCGCATGCATGCTCATTTCAGGCGATGGAGGATGGGAGGTCGAGAGCAAGTTGACAGAGTTGCAGGGTGTACTACAGCCTATCCCGGCTGTATTCGGGCAGTAAGCGGGGGACACCCTGAACCAGTTACCACACGACACACAGAGACGAACAACCATTCACGCCCATAATCATATCTGAGAATTATTTACAGTGCGCCATTAGTTTGTCATAAACATTTTCGGAATGGGGTGGAGGTGGGGAAGTTCTGGAGTACCCAGAGAAAACGCACGCACCCACGAGGAGAATATGCAAACTTCACATTATAGACGGAATTTCTAGGCGCAGCCGAAGCGTTGAAGGGTTCTGTTTTGGTGGCCTCAGTATAGCATCACTGCCTGTTGCAGATGAGTGGTACTGTTGGGGCCTTCAAATGGGGCTCTCCAACTCTCACTGGAGCGTTTCGCAGCCAAATGTGAAGCGGTTGGTATGAGAATCAGCACCTCCAAATCTGACACAATGGTACTCAGTCGGAAAAGGGTGGAATGCCCTCTCTGGGACGAGGAGAAGATCTTGCCCCAAGCGAAGAAGTTCAAGTCAATATGGTAACATCAAATGTCTATCTAATTGAGGGGTAAACACGACTAAGGGAGCTGCATTGAGTGGGGAACTAGTCCGAAACACAAAAACATGTCCTATTAATGGAACCCCAAAAACTATCACAGCTTCGTAAAGCATCAGGATCAAAACAGCAAACACAAGTAGCCATTATATGAATTAAGTATGTGGCAAGAGTGTCCTGGTTTGAACTCTCGTCTCTCCTGCACACCCTCGAATTATCATACAGAGCAGACAGGGCGCGTGTACTGGGTAGTAAATGTCTCTTCTACTCACTGACAGTCTCTGCTCCTTCCGCACCAATTTTCTCCATGTGTAATCTGCAGACTGCACACGTATACTCTGCTTACCTGAGCGGGTGCACAATCGTGTGCGTGTGTTGAAAAGGGATGATGGAATGCGGGAACATGTAAGGCATGGGATGGGATGCGGGGAGGGGGAATTGGGGGCGGGTGGCTTGACTTTATGAGCTTGTCTTTCTGCATGCGCGCACGTGTGAGTTCTTGATGTCTGGCCAAAATGCCAGCCGTGTATGTGCATGTGTGTCTGTCTGTGTGTGTGCGTGCGTGTACAGCTGACAGCAATCACCTGAACTGGAATGACCCAGACTTACGTAACCTTCCCAGTGATCATAGCTGGTATAAAACAAGGCTGCCTCTACCTTAAACTCCTGTTCTGGCCTTTCTTTAACAAATGCATCAAATTACAGTTTAACTGAACCATAAACATGCCCGCACCTCACGCAGAAGTGTTTATAAAGTGAATCTGATTTTGAATGTTGCCCTGAATAATTAGCGTAGCCTCGCATAGATGCGATGTATGAACCGTCATGCAGCGACAAAACATCGTAATTCAAATATATTGTTATCACTTTCATACACGGATCTGTCTGCTACCTGGCTAGTTTGAGTAATAATAATGAAAATAATAATAATAATGATAATAAGACTAATAATGATAATAAGACTAATAATGATAGTAATAATTTATATCATGTATATATAATTTTTGATTTATATAGCACTTTAACAACAGCTGAATATGCAACAAAGTGCTTATATGATGTAAATATTATATATATATATATATATATATATATATATATATATATATATATATATATATATATATATATATATATATATATATATATATATATATAAAATGTATAGTAAAGTAAGTATAAAGTAAGTTACGTATGGTAAAAAGCCAAAATCAAAACAAAAAGTCGGCACTGGATCTCCCAACATAAATGAGTAGCAAAGAGAATGTGATTACAACGGGTGCTTCTTTACATATCTCTAACTCTCCTCTAAGCAGTATCTTCTATAAATGTCATGCAAACATTAAAACATAATGTGCATTAATTATGTGGCAACGACAATGGAAAGCATCCCTCTCTCTAATGTTCCTCGCTTAAATTCACAGTACCAATCTCACGGACGAATGCCAGAGCGAGTGAAAGTAAATCCGCCACAAGTGTGCGTTTGTAATGATGTTTGTCGAATGCAGGCTCACACGCAAATCAGTGAGGTGTAATTATGGGATCCCAAAACAGTCTGGCAACCAAGTACAATTGGAGAAAAAGGAAGTCATAAGCTGCTCTGACGGAGAGTCTAAAAGACCTCACTCATTGTGCGCCATCCACTGCTGCTTCATAGAAAACCAATTGAGTCAATGTCGTTTGCAGTGACTCCACAATACTTGTGTACATGTACCCACCCCTATGAGGTTTTTTTTGGGGGGGGGGACGATGTCTGTGTAGAATGTCGGCAATTTGTGACCCTGGTGAGTCTGCATGTGAGAGGTTTCGGTGTGAGCGTGAGCTGTGGTTGACAGCAGCTCCTGTGTGAATCGGTTTGAATCTGTTTGAGTGAATCGGAATACATTCCAAATTTCTCCAAAAGAACATATTTTTGATGCCTCAAAAATAAAATCAGTGGCCGACTGTAGAACATAACGCTTTCGATTTGTTGATACAAACAACTTGAGAAACTCAACTGCAATCACAAAATCATTGCGAACAAAGTGACGCCTGAGGCAGCCGCAACCTTGAAAAACAAACTGGAGCATCCGCAACATGAAAATCAAGCATGAAATAATTGGTGTCATCTTCCTTTTGTTCACCTTCTCAGGAGCTAATTGCTCCAAAAGTGGAGGTCCGGGCTGCTGCACAATATCTATGCCGATAAGAAACCGCGGCACCATGATGGCAAATTCCTAACTTTTTGTCAGCCTTAATGACCTCCAAAGTTATCCGCATGAGCGTCATTCCGTTGTCCTGTGACAAGCAGGTTGCGGGGTTGATGTTAATAAGGTACCTAATTAGCCTGCTATCTTAAGTAATTGGGATTCAAGAATGCTTGTCACTTTTGCGATAACCAAAGAGCAAAAAGAGCACTGCCAACATCTGTCAACGTCTGCCAAATCTATATAAACAAAGATGATGTAAAACGTTCGGAAATGAAGAGAAGAGTTTCGTCTGGCATTATACGGCTTCCAAAATCTACAGCACTTGCGCCATTCAGACACACAGCAGGGTTGATAATTTTACTGATCGTCAGAGTGATTAGTAATGGGGGTGAGGGGGTCCTAATAAATAAATAAATAGATAAATAAATCAATTAATTGATTAACGTATAAATACTGTATTTTCCGGTGTATAAGGTGCACCCAAAGGCCTTGATTTTCTTCAAAAGATGACCCTGCGCCTTACACGCAGGTGCGCCTTACATGGAAAGTAGCTACAGGTCTGGCGACTACTGTCAGCAGCCAGTGACTCCATTTCCACCTGTAGTAGAAGTCACGCGTAACCCCAGCCTCTATTGTAGCACCTTATAAAGTGGTGTGCCTTATAATTGGAAAACTTGTATGTACTTATATATTATATTTCGATTTTTTTTTTCATTCATTGAAGGTGCGCCTAATAGTCCCGTGCACCTTATATCTGGAAAAAGTTTGAAAATTCACCATTAATTTGGGGTGCGCCTTATTCTCCCGTGTGCCTTATACACCAGAAAATAGTGTAAATTGATAAATAAATAAATGGATAAATAAATAATTAAATAAATGGATAAATAAATAAATAAATAAATAGGTGGGTAAATATAATAAATTCAGAAATAGATCAATAAATATATAAATAAATAAGACTAGCTAGCTGCATAAAAGTCCGTCGCAGGTATGTGAACCACTATGACTCTTATTGATTCTAAGGCACAAAATATAAATACAATTATACTGAGGATCAAGAAATTTTAACAAGATTGGAAGAGATCTTGGAGAAATACATTATTTTTTTTCTAATACAGTGAAAAAGAATTCTCAATACTAAACGTTAATAAATCAGATCCCTCCTGTGCAGAATTGGAAACTAGAATTTAACAATAATCATCAAGTGTGTGTGACTGTTTCTTTAAATGTGCTATCCATTCGATTCGAGTCCTGCCTGTCACCCAAAGTCATCCAGGTCGCCCAAGTGCTATTTAAATACGTGGATAGAATCAAACACACATAAAACTTGATGCGTAATCACTGCTTCTGATGCTAGCTAACATAAGATATTTTACGTTTGATATGAATTTGACAGCAACCCCGGTGATCAATTGGCGATTGTTGACCCCATGCAGACATTCTCTCTTCTTCCCGCTTTCGCGACAAATTGAGCCAAGACAGAGCCGATGTGTTGCTGTTTACCTTCCAGCCGCTGCCTGCCTCTCTGTAGTAAGGGAAGTTGTCACAGATCCATTGGTAGATCTCACTGAGGGTCATGCGTTTGCGAGGCGAGCCATTGATGGCAAAGGTGATGAGGCTCGCGTAGCTATATGGAGGTTTACCGTCTCTTTGTTGACTACTTTCCTCCTGGTCCAAAGCTGCACTGGGATCCATCTGGGTGATTTTTTTCGCCGGCCCGTGATGTCCGCGGTGGAGACCGTGATGGTGATTGTGGTGCTCATGGTGATGTCCATGATAGTGGTTGTGGTAAAGTCCCCCGACATCTCTGTCGGTCTTCTGAATGGTCGCCCTCATCCCGAGCTGCGGGAGCCAGTCCATCGAGGTCAGGCTACTTTCCAGTTCGGAAGTCATGGTGTTGGAGAACCGGGAGAGCAATGGATAAGGTGGACAGCTAGGCGAACTTGTTGGATGAGCACTCTTCCACGAAGGGTTCAGTGAAAAGGTGAGGTTTCACCACCTTGGGTCACATCTGCATGATAAAAATAACAAAAAACAGCAGTGCGTGTTATCCATACCATCTTAAAGCCACTTTTAAAGGACAACCGACGTCACTTTTTTGTTTCTTAACTGACATCAGAAAAATGTTTTATAGCATCTAAAATACCCAAAACACGCAGTATGATATTTTTATTCAAATGCAAAACACCAAGAAAAATGACTTAAAGTGTCAAAAATCTGCAAAAAAAATGAGCAGCGAATTGGCCATTTTCAGAAAGTCCCGCCCTCAGTTCGTGACGTCACACCAAGACGTCTTGCATTGCTGGAGAATCAAAACAATGGCTTCAGATTTGGAGAATATGCTTTCTTGTTACACATCCAGTTATGAATATGATTCAAATAGTTCTGAAGAGGAAAGCATACATGCTTGCAATCGATTAAAGAATTTATTCCGTGCCATTATGAGGCAACATTGTCTCACCGAAAAAGAGGCACAAAATGGCGACCTCCTGTGGCCACCTCCGTTTCCACAGGCTGATAAATTCCTTATATGGAGCTTGGACGGGCTCTTCTGGCGGCATTTGGGTGCAACACGAGGTCCCCAGACCAAACAAGTACAACAAAATACATTGACGTGATGGAAGGACCGCTACAATGCATCTTTTTTCGGTCAGGGGCGTTCCTTTCGTGACATCACGTACGGACTCGTCACCAACTCAAAAACAAGACTTCCTGAATATTCAGCGCGAGTCTTAAAAGGTAAATATATAGCTATATGCGGTGGAATCTTATTAAAATACGCTCAGTTGAATTCATTTGAAGCCATTTTACAAATTATGGACACAATTTGTCCGGAGATGTCGGTTGTCCTTTAAGGCTCATATTATTCCTTCTAGTATAAAAAAAAGAAAACAGGGCATCACAAATAGACTTAGTGGACCATGTGTACTGTCACTGTTAACTTGTTCCTCAAAAGCAACTTAATGTGACCACCGTGGCCTGTTTTTGAAAACAGGCCACAGTGAAAAGAACAAAGGTGCTGACGTGGAGAGACACGTGAGAACGGTGACAGCAGTATTAGAATCAAATGCAGTAGCTTCAGTTTCACCGCTCCTTTTTTCAGTCAAATGTGTGTAATTAATTCATGTCTGTTATGAACATCCGGTGAACGCGCAGGTTTTGAGCAAATCACTTGAACACTGTTTTATTTATTTATTTATTTAATCATCCATCTGCCAACTCTTACAGAATAACACGTGACAAACTACTATACGGGTTGTAGATTAGGCATGTCTAAAACCACTTGCTGCCTGTGCTCACATTTCCAATGGCTATGCCTATGGTAAAAATAAATAGATAGATTGATGGATGGATGGATGGATGGATGGATGGATGGATGGATGGATGGATGGATGGATGGATGGATGCATAAACAATAAATAAATAAATAAATAAATAAATAAATAAATGCCTCTACGAAAACGTCACTTTCATGGTCATTTTAGATATCATGAATTTTTAATGAAAAATGAAAGCAACTGAATGGTCGGCCAACAAACATTTTCATTGCACTAAATCCGGCTACCTATTAAACAAAAATGGAGACATTTTTTTAAGAAGCAACACTGTTTCTGTATTGATTCAGATATGGATGAACGGATAGCTTTGTCCATAACCTGCATTTATTTGTGTTTGTATTGATTTTGGGAAACAGAAAATTTAAAAAATAATAATAATTAGAAAAGTCACTTGGATGGGTGTCTTAAGCAAATGACAATGACCCTTGGAAAGGTCAGAACAAACCTCTAAAATCCATCCATTCATGATCCAAACCGGGTCTAATCGGTCTGAATACATCATCTTCCTCAATATCAACATTATTTGTGAAAATCGCGCAAGTGAAAAGCAGACTCCTTCATTTGGTCCCTGCAACGTCCGGTGCTGCTGCCTCGTACAAAGAGAGAACCGCACGAGACGGTGAACTCGCTCTGCCAGCCAGCCAACCTTCATGATATATTAATATCGTGCAAATGCTCAACCGGCCTCGGCATCTGTCCAACCTAATTTCAACTCTTCTCTCTTTCTCTCTGTGTGTTCTGTCAATCTGGATTGCCTTTCGCTCCCGTCGCCTCCAAATTGGAAATGGCAATTGGATCTGTGGAATGACTAAAACCTGGGGAACTGTTCTCATAAGTACCTGCCAAATGAGAGAGCGGAGACAGCAGGAGTGGGGGTGCTGGGAGGGCAGTCCAAGCGTCGGAGGAATGGAGACGCGCATCTCCTTTACTATATGTAAACCTCACCAATGTTCCTCGCTGGTTTGATGAGCCCCAATCGCAAAGCATGACTCCCTCTAACCCCCACCCACATATCCAAACCACTGGAAGAAACAGTAATTTGAGGCATAATTTTAGAAACAGTTGCAGTTCAAAATATGGACTGAAAATATGGCGCAACAATCATCCCTGGATTGAATGAGACCAATTTATATATTTCACAACCGCTTTTGTACATTCTGAGGAAATCATTAAAAAAAAATAATTGTCTGGTTTTCGTGGCAAGATGTTAAGAAAAAAATATTCCAAAATATACTAAATCAGGTTTTGGCGGGGCAAAAAAAAATCCATCCATTCATTGAAGGACAGACAGACAGACAGACAGACAGACAGACAGACAGACAGACAGACAGACAGACAGACAGACAGACAGACAGACAGACAGACAGACAGACAGATAGATAGATAGATAGATAGATAGATAGATAGATAGATAGATAGATAGATAGATAGATAGATAGATAGATAGATAGATAGAGTGTAGTTATATAATTTTTTGGGGGTTGGTTGGGGGGAAGGAAGCCATCTCAGTGTTATAAATCAATGCAGTGTAATCCCGGCATGGAAATAGACCACATAAGAAATGCCCGATAAGGCCACCTCCACAACAACAGCCCCCAGCTCAGCCTCAAGGTCCAGATAAAGATATCATCCTGGGAAGTCATCTTAATTGATGAACCCGTATTGCTGGAGGAAAGGTAAAATTGCTACCAGCCGTGACAATATGTACTGTAGGTAGGCGGCATGTGCGGCGGGTGGGGGGCGGGAATGACAGAACAACAAATAGTTATTCTCTTCTCATTAAAAGGAGACTAAAGCTACAATCGGCTACAAACTGCAAACCTGCTGTGCCGCGGTGGTTGTTATCAGGAAGTTTGTTGGGAACAGGAAGCGTCCAGAAGGTGGCACGTTGTGGCTTCACACAGCATGGCTAACGAGTGATCGCGTTGATGAGAAATAGCAAATAGTGTATGAAGGAGAGGTAGAGCACGACTTGGCTTCTAGGGTGGGGGGGTCTGCTGGATGAAAGAGACGTAACCAATTACCTCGTCAACTCAGTCAACACATCCCACCGCGACTGGGCTGACCTCAACATGGTGCCTTTTTTCTCCCCCTTTCTAATTCCTACCGTGTCTCACAAAAGACTCCGAGGCTCAGGGGAGAAGACTTATCAGTGCACAAACATCAGCAACCGGTGCACTTTTGTAAAGACTTTGTAACTGCCCCTGTTTGTAATTTTGGGAAAGGAGAAAACAAAACTTCAGTTGGCATCTTATTCATACACCATAATATTAGCTTAATTAAACTACTTCCACACTCCCTGTAAAAAAATGAAACTGAAATAAATACATTTTTACAAATACATTTTTCAGCATGCAATGTGACTTCTTCCGAACACCTGAATAAACAAAATGAATTAATTTCAAAAGATGAACTACAAATAATGCACCGTGATAATGAGGTCGCACAAGTGTGTATACTTTCTCATAGATGATATTTACCAATAACATTCAAACTCCTGTTGAATGGCACAAAGTACTAATGTTCTAGTTGGCTTTTAGTCACTCTTTTTCTTAATCAAGGACTGAAGTTTTTGTGATATCACTGACTGGTATTTGGAACTGTTTATAACCATGACTAAATTACTGCACCTCAACTTTTCAGGTGTGCATAATTAATGTCAACAAATTACATTCCGGTCGATCTTATCTTCAATTTAGTTTTGCTTCTCGTTGGCATTCCAACGTTATGTGTCCACCTACCCACTTTAACTAAAAGTAGACATAGGTCAAGGGTCAACGTTTCGCTCACGGGCGCCAGGTAGCCCCCAAGAACTACATGAGTATTTTATGGGCCTTTTGTAATAAGTGCTCACCACTGTTGATGTTGTCTGGATGTTTATTTATTTATATATGTATGCATTTATTTATTTATTTATTTATTTATTTGTTTGTTTGTAAGATTATATTTTGATGTATTTATTTATGTATTTATTCATTTATTTATTTTTAGCCATTCTTTAAAAAAAGTTCATGTCTTTCTTGCATTTGTGCTGCTTTAAAACTGACTTACATTGGTTTGAATTTTGAATTTAAATATATATATATATATATATATATATATATATATATATATATATATATATATATATATATATATATATATATATATATATATATTAGCACAGCATGCCTTTCAGTCTCCTCTTTAGCCGATATTAATGCATCCGGTTTGAGTTTGGAGATTGACTTGGCCAGTTGAAAAGCCCTAATTAATTCCTTTGGCCGTTTCGTGTGACATTTGCCTGTAAAATGAGGAAATCTTTCTATCTGTTTGGTGACAAACTGAACGTTCAATGTTTAGTTAGTCTCCTAAGTTATTTCCCGCCAAATTTTGGGCTTTGCCAACACTTATTAATCGATGCAGATTAGCCGCCGTCACGTAGCTGAAGCATTTCCAACTCCAAACATTGTCTCTTTATGACGAGTCGAGCGTGTGCGAGTGATTGAATGTATTCACCCGTTCGACTTTGTAGTTGTGATGTACTCACTCAGCCGCATGCATCGCTACAGCTAACAGTCTCCCGCTGCTCGCAGTCTTTTAGACGGAGCCGTTTTACAGTTCTGCATTTTAATCGAGGGAACTTTGAATAGCCTGATGGGGGGTAAGACGCGCGATTAGTGGAGGAGGTATTGGGGCAAAGGAAGGAACATGGAAAAAAAATGAAGTCATAACAAAATACTCACCCGGAGCTTGTCAAGCAAAATGGGCTTCTGGTAAGGGAGCGCTTTGCCCTGCGTTGGGCTAATGTGTCAAAAGAAGGAGTCCAAAAAAAGCAGGATTGAACATCTTAATTACTTTCTGCTTCGGTGCCAAAAAACAGAAGCCTGAAAAGGTTCCTCGCTTGTATGTGAAAGCAAATCAAGCTGCCCTTCTGGTGGCAGTTTTTCAGGAAGGCTGGGAGGCGTAATTATCAGCCTCTCCTCTCGGCTAAATCTCAGAAAAGACCATTGATGTGATGTTTCGGTTACAAACATTCAAGAAAAGGGTCAAGAAATGGAAATACCCCAAAGAGGGGGAAAAAGTACAGGGAGCAGATAGTTTACTCACATTTAAATGTCTGGCAGCTCTTTTATCGGTCATTTCAGCGAATCGCGAGCTCTCAGCCAAAGTGACCCACGAAAATTCAGCGGCAAGCTGTGAATTTCCCACCTAGGCCTTCATAGTACTAATCAATATACCTCTTAACTATTTTATGACTATACAACCGTTACTGCAGCTACAGATGCGACTGCGACTCATAAAAAAAATGTGGTGTGATTTACTACAAGTCCACTAGAGGGTACCATTAGCCAGGAAATAAGGTCTGCGACAAGGCCTTGGTATCGCCAATTTGAAATCTGATTGGTGAACGCAACAGTTTTATTGTCCAGGTAGATTTCTGACCCTGGTAACAAATAATGGCTGAAATGTGATTGATTGGTTCAATGCTTAAATACGAAAGCACACATCTGGAAGCAGCACAACAGGGGAAAAGCAATGAAAGGAAGCTGAAAGACAATTTGAAATTATTTCATAAGAATTTATGGACAAAATATAATTAACATCAGTCTGTGATTCAGCTATTTATAAGCCAGCAGAGAAGGCCTTGCAGGAGGTCCACCGCTGATAGAACTTCAAATGAAACTGGAAAAAGCATTTACACCTTCATCAAAGTGTGTATCGAGACACACAAAAAAATCATGCCTTCTCATTTTCATGCTTGACACTGCGACTTAATGCGTGACACTACGAAGTCGGATAGGTACAGCCCAATTATTTGCTGTCTGTATCCTGTCATCAAATGAACACACAAGGCTAAATTTGGAACTGAACAGCATCGTCATAAAATCATAACCAGTGGCAATAAAGTGATATCAAATGCACAGTATACATGTGCAATGACAAAAAACATTCAACACACAGCTGGACTAAAAGTTACGGAAAGTCAGAGTTGACGGTGAAAACAAAGAGCGCCAAAATTTAAGGGGTTCAGGTCACGCCAGCCTTTTGCAAAAATGGGACACAAAGCCACTTTGGCAGACAACCTTTTGACATTTTTCCCAAGATCATTGCTACGTCTGTGTAAGCTCTCAGTCGTACAGGAGTGGTCCATCGATGAGAAGGTTTCTTCAGCCGTCATCTGTACTTTTTGAAGGTGTCGGACGTTTCGCCTCCTATCCAAGAGGCTTCGTCAGCGAACTAAAGTCTGACTGGTCGTATCGGACATTAGGGATATATAAATAGGGCCGATACGACCAGTCAGACTTTAGTTCGCTGACGAAGCCTCTTGGATAGGAGGCGAAATGTCCGACACCTTCAAAAAGTACAGATGACAGCTGAAGAAACCTTCTCATCTAAAGATCATTGACTGGGGAAGTCGAAATGATAAACTCTAAAGCCCTCCCGTAATGAATCATTCAAATCCCTCCAAGCTGAGCAAAAAGCTGCGGAGAACACCTGAAAACATCTGCCGAGGTTGAAAAAGGACAACCAACCCTGAAGATTTACCATAAACAGACTTGAGACGGGAAGAGACGGGAAGCTCGCGCGATGGGAAATTTGGATAAAAATGAAAAAGTTAACGGGGCATATTTTGTCATAAATAAAACATCGGAATGCAGCAATTCGGTCAACTCCCCCAATGAAAGGTCCCATGAGAGAGATGTTTGTGAAATGTTGCAGCTCACTATAGGGGGTGGGGGGCAAGGGGGGCTATTGCACTGCATCACCACAGCTTCGAACTACATCCCCCCTTCATCCAGCCCTATTCAACGAGGACTAGTCCTCTTTAAAAATTCATTAATTTACAGCAAAAATAGATTAAAGCGCTCATCTGCAACAACCTAAAAAAATGTTTGGCTTGTGAATAGCATTAATAATAGAAGCAAGAATCCAAAACCTAGAGGCCCGTTGCTCCGAGGCAATCGCTTGGCTTTCCTTGTGCTTGATAATGGAGTCATTTACATTTTTTTTAGAAGCGCACAACAGCTTTCTTGTGGCTGTTTACGACGGTCTTGTTTTATACGCGGAAGGTTTAACATTCGCGACTTGTTAAAACTTATCCAGCAGAGTGCAACAACTCTCAACTTGTTTAAGATACTGTTGAGGTTTTACATAGGGCTCATGATGAAAGTTTTGCGCCGCCTTGCCTTGTTTGGATGGTGACGGCAATCTAAAAGAGGTCTTTAAAAGCGATGGTATCCCTGCTTTGTGTTTCTCACACAAATACACACAAATAAAAACTAGCAATGCTTTCCCAAATCAATGATCCTAAGAAGATTCTCAACAAAATAAACTTCTGCTGCCGTGGAGTACAATTTTTGGACACTTAACTCGGTCGCAAAGACGAGTCAATCCACTCAAAATATTTTTGATTTCTATGCATAAAGTTTGTTATAGGAATCAAAAATGGGCCACACATCCATTTGCTAATCTCATGTTTAGAATGTTAACGATGCTAAAGAGCTGGAGTCTATAACTGTAGACATCGGGCAAAAGGTGGACGACACCATCCATTTCTACCACTGTACCGTTGAAAAGATCCTTAAAACAGCTTTTGCCACTATCTGGTGGAGCATATATATTGATTAATATATATTGATTAATGTCACCTTTTCTCCTTCCATCATCCCTTTGACCACAATATATCTGCCTCCTCTATCTTTTATTTCTTGTCAATTTCAAATTTCACTGAGTTTTCATTAATATAGCCACCGCTTTCCCTTGGCATTCTTTAAATTAACTATAGAATGTATTGGTGTATCCATATCTATCTTAAGTTCATTGAGTTGCTTGTTCTGTAGCCACAAGAGGACACAAGCCAGTGTCTTATTGGGCTGGACGCAAGCCCGGATAAATACAGAAGGTTGTGTCGGGAAGGGCCTCCGATGTAAAAGCTTGGCCAAAACAAACATGCCAATCAAACCCCTGAAGATGGAGGACACGGATTCGCTGTGGCCACCCTTGAAGGGAAAAGCCGAAAGGAAAAGAAGACTCATATAGCAATTTCCTGTTCGTAATTGAGCCTCCAGATGGCAACATTGAGCACATGCAAGTAACAGCGCCCGTGCTCACAGTATTAATTCTACAGGTGTTGCTGATTTTATGATGGAAGGCTGCGGGCCAGATGAAAATTCACCACGGGCCGCATTTGGCCCCTGGACCAGACTTTGGACACATAGATTGAAACAAACAAAAACTTACCAAAAAGACATTAAATCGTCCGTGGTGCAAAGCAACGTAGCGCTTTTCCCTGTAGATCAGCTATCTACGGAGGTGTCATGTTAAACTTGACCATAGACTGTGGGTGTATTCTAAAAGACATTTTTCTTACGTATGTTATCCGGTTGACAGATGTATTACTAATAAGAGATAGACATGTCAGGGGGAAAACGGCAGTCGTATGAAGAGGTCTGGAAAAGAGAACATACAGCGGACAGTATACACCGCAATACGATATATGGGTCAGCGCGGCAGCGGTAGTTAATGCAGCTACCCACATCAAACACGGATCTATTTTGGGCTTTTAATTAGGAGATGATACACACCAAGTAGAAGCTTCCAAGATGCCGTCGAAAGACAGAAAAACCATGCTACGCTGCATTAATATGTCGAAAGATAACATTTTGGAAAATCTCAAGCATATATTAGATACCAAAGAGCAATCTCAAAGCAAGATTACCATTGTACATCAATTGATCAAATATTGTTATGGGTATGCCCAGAAATAGTTTCTCGCTAAAAGACATTTTCGGAAAGCTTGTCGTCTTTACTCGAACGAGTTTCCATTTCCTTAAAAGCAAAGTGAACGGTGATAAATTTGGAAGTGATTATGAATAAGTAAAAGGAGACAAGAAAATATCTTGACAGGCGTGACAGATTGAGAGAGTTTCACGTCGGGTTCGTCTTAGAACGAAACGTCTCTGCAAATAGCTCTTAATTCAACTTTCAAAAAGTCATTACCACCGTGGATGATAATTATGACAACTTTTCTCGATGATAAAACACAAATCAGTCGAACGTTCCGAGAGTTCCTTCTCTTGGCGTTTCACGCTATTTCGCATAATATTTTAATGAGGCGTTTAGGGGGTCCAAGAGTGATCTACCGAGAAGGTCTACAATGGCAATCATCAGAGGGTGCGGCAGCTGTTCAGCAATTAAAAACCCAAATTACCCTCAATCAACACCATTTACGAGCGCAAGTAAATCTCGCGGCAAATAATGATGAGAGATCTGTTCAGACAGCTCTCATCTTGATAGAAATTAAAGATGCATCCAAACCCAAACCCCGCCACACACACACACACACACCACACACGCATGCACACACGTCACCTTGTCCATTTTTTTTACAGGTATGAACACGTAATTGGATGAGCTGGATCTCCGTCGCAACAAGATGAACGGCAATGACTTTTTTCGTCATAGAGTGGGGTTATAGACCACTTTTTGGGACCATATTACATCAACACTTACAGTACGTGAGGGGAGGGTGGGGGGACCGTGAGGGGTGGGCGGAACATAGCAGCACGACGAATGATACGTCAAACGAATACACCAAGTGAAAAAAGATACAGTAAATTGGTTCTATTTGATGGCAATGGGGACCAAACGCTACCATGAAACATGAAAATATACAAAGAATTCATGCCCCCCCCAACTCATTTGCTGCCATTCCTGATTGAAAACTGTGACGTGGAGCGCCTTTCCCAAGTTTGTTCAGGTTTGGGATTTTCTTGCGAGGGGGTGCTGATAAAGCGCTGGTCAGACATCTGGCAATGTTTAGGCCTTACACGAGGGGGCAGCATTTGGTTTTTGTCCATGTTACCGCTTTGTTACAGCTTCAGCTGTTGTTAATGTGTATGTATTATATTATATTTTGTACGGGATTGGATTGGATTAGCCTTTATTAGTCTCGCAGTGGAGAAATGTACATTTCACAGCAGCAAAGTTATGGAAGGAAGAAGAAATTAAAAGAAAGAAGAAAAAAATACAGGAGCTGCTAGAAAGGCAGCCACTCTCGCGGCGCCGTCTTGAAGTCAAAAGAACAAAATAATATGACAACACAAAAACACAGAGAGTCGTTCATTCTTAAGCACTTGCTGTAACCTCTTCGTGACATGAAGCAGTTCTAGATGAAAGAGGAGAGGATCAAAGCGTCCTTTTCACCAGTGATTCGGGGACATCATGGTGAAATGTGCACGTCTGCTACAAGCTAAATGTTGAAAGCAAACACAATGCTGTAGCATCCATTGACGAAAGAGATTGTCTCACATCTCCTATCCCACGTAAATCCGCTTCGATTCCAAGCGGGGACAGTTCCACATACGCTTCGGCGCTCAGCACTGACACTCCTTTCTTCTCATCGCGGGCTCCTCAAGCCATACATCCATCCAGCCACAGACTGTCCAACAGCAGTGACCTTTCCGCTGAACAAAGTGGGGCTGTGAAAATGCTACCCATTACAGACGCAAAAATTACAATGTACAGCGATGACAGTCAAATGGCACCGACATTCCTCCCAAATCAAAACAGTGTTCGCATATTCATGCTGCCGAAAAGGCGCAACCACTCAGCAGTCTCCTCCTTGATGAATGTCGTGGCTAAAAATGCAGAAAAAACAATCCGTATGCATTCCACACAACGCACAACACAAAGTGACAAAAGAAAACAGGAAAACAACAAAAAAAGCAATACTTGTGAGACCACTTCTGACGGCTGTCTTCTTGGGTGCCATCTTGGACTTCCTTTCCTTGAACAGCCGCCCCATTTCAAGCTCAGACAACTCCAGAAACATATAACTTGGAAACTAACTCTTTTTTTCTGATGAAAGGAGAAAGTGTAAGGTTTCTTACGCTGAATTGAATGTTTATGTAGTCCTAAAACTCAATATTCTGTGGCTTCTGCAATTTGAGTGAAAATGACACAAACCCTGGCACTGGAATGGACACATTTTTGCACATCGTCTGGCAGAGAATTAGTTTTTAAACAAAAGAATGCAAACCATCTCCAAAGCAGAGTTGCCCAGATTGCCAGCCCAATCAAAGCCTTACAGATAAATCATAAACACCAAAATTACTAAAAGAAAGCTGAACCAAATTCTAGACTCCTTTCTTTCACCATAAAATAAAAAATGTTTGTCTCGAACTGTGTTCAGAATCAGTGCATGTGACACGGATAGTAGAACACGGATTGGTTTGACACAGAATTATTTTGGGTTGTGATATCTTTCATGGTAAAAACCTCATTTATTCACAGATATAGAAGCAATAAACACACGGTGTTATCTCATAAAATATGAGAATAGTTGAAATCAGATATGTCCAAAGTCTAGCTCGGGGGTCAAATACAGCCTGTGGTCAATTGTCATCCGGCCCGCAACCGCCGTCATTAAATTAATAATGTCTGGCCCACATGTAGAATTAATACATTGGACAATAACGCGGTTACATCGTCCAAAGAAAAAGTCTTTTAGATTGTTTGATTTTTTTTTTTTTTTTTCTGTTTTAATTTCAAAAGTTGTCTGATTTCCAAAAACAAATACAAATTCCACTAATTCCACATTCCTAAATTTGCCATTTCATTTAGGAAGTATGATATGTAATTTAATTTGGCAAGTCCTCTGCAATCCCTCCATCGCTACAAAAGTAGTAAAGACTTTTTACACATTATTAGATTAGTACCCTGTAGCAGTAACTATGAAACTACTACAAGTCTTCTTCTTTTCCAAGTAACACATAATTAATACAAATTACACTACGTATTACATTATAAGTATATAGCAATTATGACTTTGTATTACTAGCAAGTATTCACTACTCCAAAACACTTCATGCCATTACTGTGTTACTATACAAATATTAAGCAGCTATAACTTACAACCTTCAGAGCATGTATTCAGTAGTTAATAATACATTCGAGTTGTACATACTCATGATGATGTTACTGCGCAAGGTCTTTGAAGTTAGAAGATATTTAAGTACTCATTAGTTACTCAATTCAATTTCCGTTAACAACCATTTGTATTCATTGGTTGTCATAGGATTCATTTTTAATTTTTTACACGAACACCCAGAAATCATTATCACACTATAACATGAGTACAGAGTTGTGATTATCACACTACTGCATTCAGCAATTCATAATAACACAGTCCGTACAATGTTTTTCTCACAGTCATTATATTATTAGGCTTCAAAGATCAAGTTCACATGAGGCACAGAGCACAAGTACGAGTCATTGACAGACTGTGGCCAAGTCCTTCGCCTCACTGGGGGAAAAGCATATTTTGGATTCGCTTTTTTTGAAACGCACCACCGAAAATGAAGTACTTTTTTCATCCTTGATTACATTCTGTGGTACAATCACCCACTACCGAGTCATCATTGTGATGTCCTGATTGCAAAAGTACTTGCTCGTTTTGGAGTTGCTCCATTATGGCGCTAGTACCCATTTACGATTAGCATGCTATTAATTATTGCTCCATGGAATGACTAGTCAATAGGCATGACCCTATGACGAACATTGCACATGGACTGTAGAGTTCTTATAATCTTATAATCAATTCGCAACATTACAGTTCCCAGTGGCCATTTACAACACATTGGTCTTTACGACACTTTAATGGACTCATGCTATTATACAAGTACACGGTGATGTGAGTACCGTATATAATTTGTCATTACTATGCAATTATTACCATGTTAGTACTGTACTTAGTTATTGCTATATATAATAAATAACTTTGCTGCTGTGACATGTAAATTTCTTCACACTGCAAGACAAATAAAGGTAAATCCATTCCAATAAAATGAGCCATATTGTCTTCCAACCTACATAAGCAATTGGAGAATTCTGTACTCACCCAGAAAACCGACATCACTATCAGCCGTTCTTTTTGCTACACCTGCCAAAATGTACAAAGCGCCTCTGGCAGTGTTGGTTGGCCCAGTGGCTGACCACGCTTTGCATGCTGAGAGACACTCAAAAAACAGACTCATAAGGGGAAATCAATAGCAACCACCTGCTGCCATTACTTGAACCGAAAAATGTTGTTGAATTGCTCTTTAATTCCTCATGATTGTCAATAACAGCGGCATGGTCAAATATTACATGAAACCAAATGTGGTACTTCAAATGTAAATCATAAGCACGTGATGGAAAAGTGATTCTGACCTTTCTGGTGTAACTTTGCCGCGGATATATTTGCAAAGGTCACGTCCTCCAATCGTGCTTGGTGTCGTGAAAAAAATAAGAAGCAGTCGCCCCGAAGCACACAAGACACGATGCAGGTTGTGCTCACACGCGCACAACACAATTGCGACGGTCTACCACTCAATTCAATTGGCCACATGGGCAATTGTTTCTATAAGCAGAACCGCAAGGGCATCAGTCATACAGTCGAGCTTCTGTGCAAGGTTACGACAGCAAGCTTCTAGAAGTTTACTTTACCAGACATATATTTGGGGGCAGCTCGAAGAGGGACACAATGATATGCATGCATGCCTGCCATGTATGTTGGTGCATGTCATTTGCTCAAACCTCGCCGCATTCCCGAAACGCCGAAAATCGGTGATAAGATTATCACCTGACATTTCTAATTGGCAACGCAGACAACTCACCGTGAAGAGTACACACGAAGCGGGTTTAAATTTTCGCACGCCGGCTCGAAAGCTCCCAGACTGTGGCTGTCCTGCACTTCCCAAACGTGACTCGACGACAAAAGCTCCCGGTTGACGTCTGCTTCCTGTCACCGCCGGGGCGGCGTGCCGAGTGCTCGTCAAGGGTGTCACTCGCCGCTGCTGTGGTCATCCGACTGTCAAGAGGAACGCCCTCGGCCCGACATCGGTGTCTGACTCGAGTCGGCTGGGGAGACCCGAAGGGACCCGCTCTCCTGACTTCACTCCGCCGTTAATTTACCGGAACTACTTGCAAGGGCAGCCGAAGCACGGATTGGATAAATTCATACACCGCCGTCGGAATGATAGCAAGACATCTAAAATCTAGTCCCCCATATGCCTGAAGTGCTTATTATTATTATTATTAATAATAATAATATTTATAATAATAATAATAATAATAATAATAATAATAATAATAATAATAATAATAATAATAATAATAATAATAATAATAGGGCGTCCTGGTAGTCGAGTGGTTAGCACGCCAGCTTCACAGTGCAGAGGTCGGGAGTTCAAGACCCAGTCCAGCCTCCCTGAATGCAATTTGCATGTCCACCGGTTTCCTCCCACATTCCAAAAAAATAGTATGGCAGGTGATTGAGCACTCCAAATTGTCTCTATGTGTGAGAGTGACTGGATTTGGCCCTGAGATTGGCTTGCAACCAATTCAAAGGTGTCCTACCCTAGTCCAAAGACTCCCGGGATAGGCTCCACCACCGTCCCGCGACCCTAATGAGGATAAAGCGGGACGGAATTGATGGATGGATGGATGGATGGATGGATGGATGGATGGATGGATGGATGACCAGTTCTGGGTGTCTGTTAGAATTGCTATTTGTTTGTTTGTTTGTTTGTTTTTCAGGCAGAGGCTGGCATATCGGTGAACTTCCGTATTTCGCCAGCAGCAAATCCCGAAGTCGGTCATCATCATCAGTTTATTTCAGGCTGCCCAGTCCATCAGTCCGTCACTTTGTCAGTGTTATTTTACATGCACTTGTTTGGTCTTCATTTTAATCCCGCGTGCTTTTTACTGTCTTTGTGACTGATTTATTGCTTTATGGTTGTGTATATGTGATAGTTGATACATGTACAGCACTTTGCGTACAGTGGTGGCGGGTTGAAAGTGCTCAATAAATACAGGTGCGTTAAGAGTTAAATTTATTACTAAATTACATTTCATCACAGCTATTTTAAAACCTTAATAAAAAAACTGATTAGGATACAACACACCAAGTTAGAAGAAACAACATGAGAAGGTGGAGAAGCGAATGCGAAATAGTAAACTCATGTCAAAAGCAGAGTTGTGAAAGGCCAAGACCAAAATAAATATTGGAGTCATAGGAAAAACAATTTCAAGGCTTTTTTCCCCAATTTGTATGATTTTACTGTATGCTAGCCTTCAGTGCTACATCTGTTTATCCTTGACCACGATGTTGTGTTGTGAAGTGAAAAGAGAGTGTTCAATGTATCTGAGGTAGTCTGAAACTGTTCATATTTTTAGTATTTATGGACTGTTGCCATGTTTATCTAGGCTGAAGACTAGCGGGGGCTACTTTGTCCTTGAACGGCTAGGTTAGTGGAAGTCTACGGCCTGTACAAAACAGGCCTGATTTCTTTGCTCAAACGAGCGCTAGCAGTGTAGCTGTCTGTTCATGTTCTTTTTAAACAACTAGGTATTGCCCTCTTCTGGATTATAGGGACACTTGCAATGGATATTTTTCTTCTTTTCCTTTCGGCTTTTCCCTTCAAGGGGTCGCCACAGCAAATCAATGTCCTCCATCTTTAGAGGTTTGATCCGCATGTTAGTTTTGGCCAAGCTTTTACTTCGGATGCCCTTCCTGACACAACCCTCTGTATTTATCCGGGCTTGGGACAGGCACAAGAAGACTTACGTCCCTTTGTGGCTACAGAACAAGCAACTCGCTCAGTAAAAGACTCCCAAACACAAAATGGTCATCGGCACAGCAACATTCAAAGAAGCAAAAACTATACTCACCATTTGATGACAATGCTCTGATCTTACCGTGAAATGGGCATCTCTTTCCCTACATTCCATAACAAACCCAAATCAGGCGAGTGTCATTTTCAAATTGCAAACCCTCCAATTTTAGAAAAAAAGCAAGTCAAGCGGGAGGTTTTATTAGTATTTTTTTATGTATATTTTGTCTACATAAATTCAGTGCTTAGAAAGTGCAGTCAACACGTTGACATTGTATCATAAAACATGAAAATGTCAACTAACATCGATTTGCTATCCATTTGCCGTCTATTAGCTATCTAGCTAGCTGGCTATCTACAGTATTAGCTGTCTAGATAGCTATATATTAGCTATCTAGCTATTAGCTAGCTATATATAGTACTGAATTAGAAAGCTCGCTAGCTAATAGCCAGATTTCTATCTATTTGAGTTATTCCGGGTTGAGTAAAGTGACCTTGAGTTTTGAAAGCCGTTTCTATTTCTATAATAATAATAATAATAATAATAATAATAATAATAATAATAATAATAATAATAATAATAATAATAATAATACATTTCATTTATCTCCGTATCTATCCTCTTTTCTTCTCTCAGGGTTGCTTTTTATACATGTATCCTACTTCCTTGCAATTATGTTTTTTATTTTGTAGAACATGGCCATTTCACTGGATTTGGGGTTTTATAGTATAGTGGCTACTTTGCTACGTCAGGACATGCGTGACTTCCTGTGAAGGCCGTGACAGTCAATTGTGCTCTAGAACAGAATATATTGAAGGAAAATGCTCAATCATTAACTCATTCACTGCCATTCCCGAATTAATTCAGGTTTTGTTTTGTTTTTCTTGCTTGGGTGCCGACAAAGGTCTGGCCAGATCTCTGGCAATATTTTTTCCCTGGAGGAGTCAGCGTTTCCGTTTTTTCCATGTTAGTGCTTTGTTACAGCCTCAGCTGTTGTTAAAGCGCTATATAAATCAGTATGTGTGTATTGCATTGTATTTTGGACAGCCCCTTATTTCAAACTCATATAACTCCAGACCCATATAATTTAGGAATTAACTTTTTTCTGATGAAAGAAAAGAGTGTAAGTTTTCTTATGATGTACTGAATGTTTTTGTAACCCTAAATGTATGTAATCAATATTCTGTAGAATACAAGTGACAATGAAAAAACCCTGGCACTGGAGTGGACACATTTTTGCACATCGTCTGGCAGGCAATGAGTTAATTAATAAACATGGGAATGGTCTGAAAGACTTGAGCAAGTCAACATGTGAGTCCCTTAATGAAAAATAAGATGGTTTGGAGTGGTCAAAGTCAAAGTTTGGACTTGAATCCGCTGCTGTCTGATGAACAAAAAGCCATTCCTGCTTTAAAACTCTTCAGTGTTCCAGAATGAAAGCCATTCTGGAAGGTAGAGTATCTTTGTCTAATATTCACATTTGGTTTATGATCTTTAAAGTAGGCTTTGAATATAATGGGTGAATATTGGAATGTTGCTGTGCCGATGACTATTTTGTGTTTGGGAGCTTTTTACTGAGCGAGTTGCTTGTTCTGTAGCCACAAAGGGACATAAGTCTTCTTGTGCCGGTCCCAAGCCCGGATAAATACAGAGGGTTGTGTCAGGAAGGGCATCCGACGTAAAAGCTTGGCCAAAACAAATATGCGGATCAAAACTCTAAAGATGGAGGACACTGATTTGCCTTGGCGACCCCTTAAAGGGAAAAGCCGAAAGGAAAAGAAGAAGATCTTTAAAGTAGAGAAACTGAGAAACTTTGAGAAGGGTCACCCAATTTTTTATGGCACCGTAGCATGCAGCAACATTTGTGATTTGTACTACAGAGGGCGCTGTAGTCTGAAACAAACCTGTTGCAACATACGTCGCGTAGTTGAAGGGGCTCATAAATCTTGAAGGCTCTTGAAATGCGACGCGTTTGAAATACATGTACATATAATCAGAATGCTTTTATAATGTTTGCATAGCTGCTGTACACTTAATCTGGTTCATTTCAAAACAGCACAAGTAATGTCCAAAACAAGAAAGAGTCAACTGTCCAAAAATTGCTCAGAGGCAGAAAGGGAGGGTATACTTTAACGGAAGGGGGGGGGGGGGTATATTTCAAGAAACCGAAAGTTCAAACAACAATCAAAAGCACATTCCGATCGTGGTGAGGGGTGACAAACCTAAAATTGTTTCAAAAGTAGTGTTTCGGAACATGTATAGAGACGATGAAGTGTGTAACTGAAGCTGATATGAAAGTAAAAATAAAATATTGAAAAATATAGATCAATTAATATGGACATTTTTGTTGCTTCTTGGCGAATTTA
Organism: Hippocampus bargibanti; assembly: GCF_051943395.1. Lineage (NCBI taxonomy): Eukaryota > Metazoa > Chordata > Actinopteri > Syngnathiformes > Syngnathidae > Hippocampus > Hippocampus bargibanti. The sequence continues at coordinate 30,330,186 of NC_142734.1, forward strand.
TGGGGTTTAGGTAAAATCCCAATGAATTACAGTACTATAAAACTTGTCTTAATATCACGCCAATTTTTTTAAGTAGTGCATGGTTCTTTTTCATTTTGAAATACACTTTTATTTATATAGCACTCTCATAGTGGCTGCCGCTTCAAAAAGAATCCGGCATACAAAACAATAACACAACTTAGCACACGTCATACAAAAGTGCATTTATCAAGTGATACGGGCTATAAACAGGTTTGTATTCTTCATACCCCTACGTTTTGTTGATGTTTTATTTAATTTTTTTTTTTTTTAATTAACACTATCCGATCCATTCAAAATACGTTTTATTGACACAAAAACAAAGGTGCAGTTATGCTGCACCTGCAGCATTTGATTATTTGTTTTGTGCACACTTCTTTCGGATTTGACCAGCAGGATCCCGCCTTGGACGCTTTGACCTTTGCAAATTTCCGGAGCGACTGTTTTTGGGCGTTCACGGTCGAGGATAACAATTCCAACTTGAACGCCAATGTGTTTGTCTTCCACGGATGCTTTCACGTGCTTGCGTAATATAATATGAAGGCAAATTCGATGCTTGAACATATAAGACAGCGGCCAGTTCGCGTGACGTTGACGGCATTTTGGTATTTAGCCTGTAGCGGCGGAAGTATCGTTGATTCTTTCACCAGATCCTCGCCTGGGCGCAATGTCTGGTCTGAACCGGTTCTGGAGGAAGAGCGCGGGCTGCTGACTTCACGCACAGAGTGACGCCTTAACACTGCGCGCCCCTCACCCAGGCTCGGCCCACTTGTGAAAAAAAAAAACGCTTCTCATTGGTCGTTAGAGTATAACCACGCCTACTCTTCCCCGCTAACCGTTAAACATGGTCGCTGGCTGCGGATTGTGATTGGTTGACAGCTTCCCATCATTTTTATTTTGGGACCAGCCCTGGCTGTGCACGAGGAGGAGCTGAGTTGTATACATATCGCGTCCGACTCGTCTAACGCGACAATAAAGCCGCGTGTACCTTTCAGCACCAAGCCTTCGTGGATAGCCGCCCAAGGAACACCGAGGAGGCGAGGCGAGGAATATGCGATTCGTTTTCCGGGGGAGTTCGTCGCTCGGTTGACGCTCCGGAGACACCGTGTGGCGAGCTCGCTCCGTGCCCTCAAGGCCATAAATCGGTGAAAAAGACAAGTTTGGGCGGACATTTTTCGCGGTCTTGACGTTGCTGAATGGCCTCAAATGAAAGGAAACAAAGGTGATAAAGAGTCTTCGTTCGAGCTGTTTGGTCGTGGCGAACCGCGCCAGAGCTCCATTGTGTGAGCATCCCGGTGCTATTTTTCACAGCCGCCCAACCCCCGGTGTCCCTTCCCCCCTCCCTTGCTCCCCTCATAGCAGCTACAACTCTTTTGGACTCACTTTTATTTGGGGAGGGAGGGGGGACCACGAGCCTTCCGTTATGTGCTCCCGCCTTTGGTTCGTGACCGACCGACGTATCAGCCAGGAGTATCCCCAGATTCAGATCCTCCGGGCATTGAAGGAGCGCTGCGCCGAAGAGGATGTGGAATTCCGTTCGCTTCTCATGGATCAGATCGTCCTCACCATCAGCGAGGGACAATTGGGTAAGTGCGGTCGCATATCACGTATTGTTGCACTCACCAGGGGCGTAGTCAGGGTGGCACAATAACTCATTGAAGGGTGACCAGGAGTGGCTGTGTGTGCTTGCATGTGTGTATCAATTTCAGTCAATAAAATTCAGTTTTCATCAAGCAGGAATGAGTTAATATTCTGCTGAGTTTAATTTACTGGAGAGTAAATTTACGCATGTGACGTTGGCATCCCGTCACCAATTACATTTTGGCGCATGATGACCCGTCGTCGACAATTTGCTTATCTTGATTGTGCGACACCTGCCTGTGACTTCAAGTTTACAACTTTCTTGTCAAATAAAGCGCATACAGTACAAATGAAACGTCTTCCTTCTCAACCAGACAACAAGGTGCCACTAAGGGTGCCTGTGTCGCCATCAAAGAACATTTATCATAAAATGACAAAATAATACAACACAACACACAAGACACAGACAGTTGTGCAATCTTAACTACTTTTACTCCATACACTGTTGTTTGAATCAGTTCTAGATGAAAGAGGAGCAAATGTCCTTTTGACTAGCAGATCAAAGACATTTGGATTTGCCTTTATTAGTCTCGCAGTGGATACATTTACATTTCACAGCAGCAAAGGAATGAAAGTAGAAAAACAAAATACATGAGCTGCTGGAAAGGCAGTCACTCTCGCTGCGCCATCTTGAAGTGAAAAGAACAAAAAAAAACTAAATAACAAATAATATGACAATAAAAATCAATATGACAACACAAACACACAGAGTCATTCATTCTTAAGCACTTCCTGTACCCTCTTTGTTATATGAAGCAGTTCTAGATGAAAGAGGAGAGGATCAAAGCTAATACATAATGCTGAAATGTGCAAACGTTTGCTACAAGCTAATTTGGAAAACAACAAGAAGCTGTTGCATCCATGAACGAAAAAAAGGATTGGCTCATGAAAATCCGCTTCAATTCCAAGCCGCGATGGCCAGTTCCACATCCGCATCGGCGGTCTTCCCAAAACAGGAGACTGTCCACCAAACTGGGCTAGCCTAAAATAGTCGCCGCATGATGACTTAAAACACAGATGACAAAGTCAAGGCCCGGGTGCCAAATCTGGCCCGCCCCTTAATTTTATTCAGCCCACGAAAGCAAATCATGTATATCAAGTGCTATAATGCTTGCTAATGTCCGGACCAAAATTTCACACTGTCCCATGTAGACAACCATAACAATCATTATTTTCTACTTCAAATTTGAAAATTTGTTGTTCATTAATTTTTACGCTCTGTATGTAATATGTGGAGGGGATGAAACATTCTAATGTCTACCACAAATTCATAACAGCCCCCAAGAGGAAACCGTAATGACAATGTGGCTCGCGGCAATAAACGAGTTTGGCACCCTTGACTTAAAAGATTGAAGTGCTGACCACTGCTCATTATATCTAAAAAGCAAAATAACAAAAAACACTATTCATTCTTCACAAGTTTAAATGTTGTTTTTTTTACGATAGTTTGTTCCTACTGGCATTACGAGTAGAAGGTCGGGTTGCTGTATGTGTGCATTTTATTTTAATGAAATATTTTGTTTAAAGGACAACCAACGTCACTTTTTTGTTTCCTAACTGACATCGGAAAAACGTTTTATAGCATCTAAAATACCCAAAACACGCAGTATGATATTTTTATTCAAATGCAAAACACCAATAAAAATAAGAATCGTGAAACACTGGACGTGATGCTATTATGTCCATTTGTGGATGGTCCTCACATGAGATTAGCCTTGATGTTGAGAGTGGTGTGGGAGCTGTGCCTCAGGGATGGGAGGTTGTGAAACTGCAAAAAATTGAGCTGCGAATTGGGCATTTTCAGAAAGTCCCGCCCCCAGTTTGTGACTCCACACCAAGACATCTTGCAGGAGAATCAAAACAATGGCTTCAGATTCGGAGAATATGCTTTGTTGTTACACATCCAGTTATGAATATGATTCAAATAGTTTTGAAGAGGATAGCATACATGTTTGCAATTGATTAAAGAATTTATTCCGTCTCATTTTGAGGCATCACGCGTGGGAAATGTCGCACCCGAGGGAGGCAGAAAATGGCGACAAAGCCGTGTAGGGAATTAGTCAGTGCGTTTCCACAGGTTGATAAATTTCTTCCATGGAGCTTGGTCGCCCTCTTCTGGCGGCGTTTTGGTGCAACACAAGGTTTTCAGACCAAACAAGTACAGCAAAATACATTGACGTGATGGAAGGACTGCTACAATGCGTCTTTTTTTTCGGTCAGGGGCGTTCCTTCAGTGACGTCACGTACGGACTCGTCACCAACTCAAAAACAAGACTTCCTGAATATTCAGCGCGAGTCTTAAAACGTAAAATATAGCTACATGCGGTGGAATATTTGTAAAATACGCTCAGTAGAAGTCATTTGAAGCCATTTTACAAATTATGGACACAACTTTAAATGTTGTTTTTTTACTATGGTTTGTTCCTACTTGCATTACGAGTGGAAGGTCGAGTTGGGGTATGTGTGCGTTTTATATTAATGAAATATTTTGTTTAAATAAGGATGTAATTTATATTGACTGTAAGACTCTTGTTTTATTTAATTTGCATTCCGATCAATTCCTATCGAAGTATAATTCATGTCAGAATAACGGAACCACCTCACATTCCCCCTAACAGTGGTCTGTTGGTGGAGGAGGGGTGGAGGGGGGGTCTGCATGGGCTAGCGGCTAGCCCATGCAAACGTGTGACCGCCTAACCTACTTTTTCCCAGCGCCTCGTCACCGAGGGGATGCAGCGTGTCGCTAATAAGATTTCTTCTGACCACGACTCGGAACAAAGGCCGTTGTTAATTACATCAGAATCAAGTGTGATTTTGCTCTGCTTAGCATTGTAGAAATTCACAGTGCTTTATGGTATTTATTTTACCGTGAGAAATTGTGATGGTTAACCTTTTAACGCAAACTAGTACACCGTTTTTTTTTTAATTATTCAGTATATAGTTCATATCAAACATTTTAAACTACAGTAGGTCATTTTCTTTCTTTCTTTATTTGACAATATGTCTTCATATAGCAGCGCTTTCACAACAGCTGCAGCTACAAACGAGGCGCTTTACACAACATTTAACATAAAATGCCAAATGCGATACAGCGAAATACAAAGCAACACCTTTGGACAAGAATGCAATTGGAACAACTCTTCTTACATGTGCCTTTTTCTTTGAAGCACTGAGAGATGAAAAAAGAAGAGGATCAAAGTCTCCTTTCACCAGTGGAGCAGAGATCCCAATGCGCATAACGTGACCCTCGTGTATTACCAGCCAAGTTTGAAAGTAAACAAGAACCTATGGAATCCGTTTTTTGAATCCAAATTTTGGTTCCGTTCTCCTCACCCATCAACTCGGATCAACACAAAGTTTTCAGACCAAACAAACAGTCAGGTGCGTTCCTGACGTGACGTCACGTCAGGCATCATCATCAACTCGGAAACAAGACTTCCTGAATATTCAGTGTGAGTCTTAAAACATAAAATATAGCTATATGCGGTGGAATCTTTGTAAAATGCGCTCAGTAGAAGTCATTTGAAGTGATTTTACAAATTATGGACACAACTTGTCCGGAGGTGTCGGTTGTCCTTTAATATTCCGTATTACAGAAATTGATTGTAGGCAACCTTTTTCTTGAATAGCTGAGGATAGGTTTCCCGAAAAAAAAATGCGAACGGCATACCCCTAATATGCAAGTACCCGCTATATCATGAGTTTCAAAGCCCTGCCTTGTGCACTATCATGTGATAGTGACAGTAGGATCCCACCCAACAGACATGCACGGAATTCATCAGCAAAGTGCAAAATGGACTTGAGTCATCGGATGAGGGATGTGAATGTGTCTCAATTAACACGTTAATGTTGTCTGCTGCCATTGGTACTGACACTTGGGAGAAGATTTTGAACATAATGTGGGGTGTCCAAATAGCTTTACAAAAATGCGTACTAGTCGCTGTCTGGCTAGCCACATCCAAAAATGCTAGCTACCTCTACATGTATGTAGAACATATACATTAGATATAGATATACAGTATATTGTATTAATTTTTTTCCAGTTTATTTTTATTTTTTTTATGCAAAGCCTAAAAAAAATCAGCGGTGGTCCACCATCTTGAAATGGTTGGTGTTCCACCTTTTGAGGTTTCACTGTATACTCAGTGGCAGTCACATGTTTTTGGGCGGTATGATATCAAAGTGTACGGATACAACCAACCTATCAATGATTTACTGTAAATTACCCATTTTCTTGAACTGAATCAAATTGATGCAAGCAGGTCAAAATCGTATTTACCTGATTATTTGAGCCTTTTTTGAAAGTGGTGTATGTCTGAAACACATTCAATATCACTAGTATTTGACATGAGTCTTTCCAATAATTCAAGGGGATCCCCTTAAAATAATATATGATGCCTAACATATGAAAATACTTCAGAGCACAAACAAATAGATGACAAACAACATAACCTCTTTGGCAAAGCTTAATGTAGAACAGTTTAGCTTGGTGAACCCAATTCCCAGCCAAGTGGAGCACCGTCTAGACCTGTGTGCACACAAGCGGAGCCGACCTGTTACCTGTAATCCTTCCCGGCGCAAATATCTCCTGAGGCCTTGACGCCCCAGATTAGCAGCGTATGGGTGGATTAGGCGTTCTAGGAAGAAATGTAGTTTATCCCCAAAGTCTTCAGGTTGGCGTTGGAGTACACACAGCTTGAGCACATCACACCTGTGACACGACCATTCATCAAGGGTGGATAAAATGCAGTGTTCGAAGGCTGCGTTTGATTATTAGTTTTAATAGATGAGCCAAGTCATTCATATTTTGTAGTTGAGGAATAGGGTAACTGTGCATCTATCATATGAAATATTCATTTTAATAGTAAAGCATTGTCATTTTGAATGATTTGAATTATCATTAAATTAAATGATACAATTTAGATTGAATGTATAATAAAGTGTTGCATGTATAATATAAAATTGTTTACTGGGAATTTTTTAATTATTTGCAATCAATTTGTGAACCCCATTCTGTAATGCATCAATAAATAACAAAAATTAAAAAATACATACATAAATTTTAGAATATGATGGACGGTATATATATCTTAATATTCTGATTTCATAGACGTAATACTTTACCTGTTCTGTAAAATGCTTAGTTGACGCTGCAGCCTTAATGAAAGCGGAATCGCAAAAAAAGTTGTGTTAAGATAAGAGAAGAAAAGCTAATTTTTATCACAATGGAGGAATTCTTCATTTACAGCAGCAAATATATTAAAAGGAGGAAGTAGAAGACTATATATATATATATATATATATATATATATATATATATATATATATATATATATATATATATATATATATATATATATATATATATATATATATATATATATATATAATGTCTCATCTCATCTCATTTTCCGTACCGCTTATTCCTCATTAGGGTCGCGGGGGTTGCTGGAGCCTATCTCAGCTGTCTTCGGGCATGAGGCGGGGGACACCCTGAATTGGTTGCCAGCCAATCGCAGGGCACACAAAGACGTACAACAGTCACAGTCACACTCACACCTAGGGACAATTTGGAGTGGTCAGTCTGCCTGCCATGCATGTTTTTGGAGTGTGGGAGGAAACCGGAGGACCCGGAGAAAACCCACGCGGCTCCGGGGAGAACATGCAAACTCCACACAGGGATATATATAATGTCATCATATTAATTATTTTTTATTGAATTATAAAAGTTATTGTATTGTATTATATTCCGTTAAGCGTAGCTCCAACTAGTTGATGCTTAATGCAACGTCAGCCACTATTGTAATTTCGATTCTATGTGTCTTTTATATAAAAACAGTTCCAAAATAGGCCACTCAATGAAGGTGCCCATTATACTACAAAGCACCTTTTAATGTGGAAAATATGGTCATGAAAGGGATCGTCTCTCGGGGATGCCCCCCTATTCACTCAAAAACACTGTCTTTTTTATTGGGGAAAGGGATATATCAATAGAACATTATTATATAACTTGATGTAAATGCTCCGTGGGCTGATTAACGGAGCAGCTGATGCGGATGATGCAACGTTCCCGGGAATTCGAAAAGGGTGCAGGAATTGGCATCTTGATGTCAATGACTATGATGGAGTTTATTGTTTACGAAAATCGGCACAGCTAATACGCTACATTATGTCCCCATTTTCCATGTTTAAATTCCTTTGCATGATGATATTTTCTGTGGTGTGTAATGTCCATTAATCAAGCAACATACGTCTTTCCCTGTATGCATTTCCACTAATCTAGTCAAACTTGACATTCGTTTTAGGCTTGGTCACAGTGCGGTCCCTGATAACACAGTGACATGTCGCTACTTCAGCGTTTATCTATCATGTACCTCAGTTTCAAGTTTCACTTCATGTTGATTGTTTCAATTTGAGGATAGGAGTACTCATAAAAATGCACGTGTACATACCGTATGCTGTTTTGGTGACTTCATGATTTACAAACGCAGTATTCAAAAGGGCCAGAGACATTTCACATCTCATGATTTGTTCGCAGGGCAATCCAAGGAGAGGAATTGATGACAAATGCATCACCCTTATGTCGTCAAATGACTGACCGAAACCAATATTAACCAATGCACAACTGTCATGTTATATAAGCTTTAATCAAAATCTAATGACCCTCCAACGCCAAAATGTGACACTCATTCCGCATCTACCAGCTCGCACAATAGATCAGAATCAAAATGGAGGTTATATTTGTTCCACTCTATATTTTTAATGAGCTATCCAGTTCTACCCATTTGAAACTGGAAATCTTTTTAAATGCCGCTCACATAAAGACCGATATTATATCTTTCCACACTATCCTGCCTGCTGGCTAGCTGATATGGATGTTGTCACTTATTCGTGTTTTTACACTCCACATTGCTTATTTAAAAAAAAGATACATGGTAAAATATAAAACATCTATGTGTCATATTTGTCGATTTAATGACACACTTATTTTTCATCAAAGTTATGAAAGGGTAAATACTTAAAGGAAAAACATTTTTAGTCCGCTTCTTTTTAAACGTTATGACCATTAAGACTGTAAAGTTATGAAAGGGGATCAAAATGTTCTACGCGATCTGTTCCGTGGGCCTCCATTAATCTGAACCTAGTCTTCTGATCGGTCTTGCATTTATGGAATAAGAATTAAGGTGATTCATCTACTCGTTATCAGCCATCGTAAGGAGGCTGACATTTTATGTGACACTGAAACGGACGTCAACGTGCCCTCAGACTTCAATTGCAAATGTCACAGGAACAACCCCCCTCCCCCCAAAAAATAATAATAACAATACATTTCATTTGTAAGAGCCTTTCAAAACTCTCAACGTCACTTTACAGTCACTGGATCAGTTTTTCTGTGGGGGAGCAGCGGCAGCCACATGCACCAACGTTCACTCAACCCAGAATAACTCAAATAAATAAAAAGCTATTATATAGCTATTAGATAGCTAATAACTAGCCAGATAGCTAACCAGCCAATAGATAGCTAATAGATAACCAGCCAGCTAACAGACAGCTAGCTAGCTGGATAGATAGCCAACAGATAGCCAGCCAGCTAGCTAGATAGCCAACAGAAAGCTAACAGATGTCCAGCCAACTAGCTAGCTAACAGATATCTAATATATAGCCAGCTAGATAGATAGCTAATACATAGCCAGCCAGCTAGATAGCTAACAGATAGCCAGCCAACCAGCTTGCTAACAGATATCTAATAGATAGCCAGCTGGATAGATAGCTAATTGATAGCCAGCCAGCGAGCTAGATAGCTAACAGATAGCCATCTATTAGCTTGATAGCTAACTGGATTTATAGCCATTAGAAAGCCAGCTAGCTAATGTAACTCTATTATTGAAATCTCTCGAAATATCATTGCGCGGCTCACAAAAATTGTGATTAGTGATACTCCCAATGCGAGCTTGAGGGCACTTTGACATCAATATCGCTTGGGAGAAAAATCTGCCTCTTGAGATGACTCAAAACAGGTGGATTAATCATATTGATTCATATTCTACTAACTACATACAAACCACAATACATGTACAGTTAACCTTGGTTTTCAACCATAATCCGTTCCAGAAAACTGAAATATTTCCCATTATAATCAATGCCTGCTTTTTTTTTTAATCGTGATTGAACAATACAAACACGCCTGCAATCATTTTTTATGTCGGTTTTAAAACACGAGGACTGGTTGATTGAAGTTCCGTTTTCCAAGGGACAATTTATGTTGAAATCCGAACAAAATGAAGGTGAACAACAATCCTCTACTAAAATTGTTCGAACGGTTCCCCGATCCTGAGTATCTTGTCCCTGAGAAAGTATTTCTCTTTGCTTTAGCCAACGACACAGAACACAAAATAAAAACAAGACCAGGTAGCTAGCTGCCAGCGAGTCACATTCTTGAAAGTTACTGTTCACTTTGATTCTCTCCCCTGTCATCCATAACCGCTTCTAACGACAAAGTGTATGTGGAAAAACTGGGGAAGATTCCATGACTGTATGTGTCTTATGTCTTACGTTATATGATTTTTGTCAGTTTATGTCACTGGTTCTGTAGATGGCGGCCCCTTATATATATATATATAAAAAAAGACTTAATCAATACTCTGCCCCATTGGTCTCGACATGGTTCCTTTGTAAACGGAGAAAAGCACAGTTAAAACAGAGCCAGTGTGTGTCCAACGCGATGATACCCGCTCTCTACACTTCCCACTGTAGAACCACTCGCATGGCTCAGTGTGCCAGTACAATCGAACCAGTGTGTGAGTGGATTGAATAGAGTACACCATGAATCCTTTTGCTTGTGTACAGAGATTTTGTGAAGGAGGGGGTAGGGGGGAAGTAAGGAGGGTCTGGCTTGTTTTTATGGCTTACACTCATTTTCACATACGACGCTTGTCCCCTTCGCATGTGTTAGGACCACAAGGCATCCTTGACCTTTCCTGGTGGCTCCCTTCTCATTATCTTCTCAGTACTCTCTGATGCACAATTGCTCTCAATAATATATTGAATAAACCTTTATGAATGCCGGCAGGTGTAAAGTATAGATTTACACATAAAATAATTGTATCATCATAAAACATATCTTCGTCCATACACTGCTTACTTAGCAGAATTTTATTTCCACGGAAGTCCTCTTGTAAATTTTCATCCGAAGGAACTCACTTCCCCTTTTTTTTGGTTGCGGCATCCCAGTGCAACTTTTTCACTTCCGATACGATCACGACATTGAAGGCTATTGTCTGATACCGGAATCAATGTGATTTGATAATGACATGTTCTTTTATTATTATTATTATTATTTTTTTTTCAATATTATTTTTATTATTATTATTATTATTATTATTATTATTATTATTATTATTATTATTATTATTATTATTATTATTTATTATTATTATTATTATTATTATTATTATTATTATTATTAAATGGAACTGTATAGTGCCACTTAGCAGTTTTTTTGACGACGATACTAGTGCAGCGTGTTCTACTGGAAACAAATTCCTTATGTGTTCTACATACTTGGCAATAAAGATGATTCTGATTCTGATTTTGATTCTAATTATTATTATTATTGGTAGTAGCAGTAGTAGTAGTGGTAGTAGTAGTAGTAGTATGATGATTATGCTTATTATTGGTATATTTTTATGACTTTATTTTCTATCAAATGTTCAAAGCGACTTGATCAAGTGATAACAATACAAACAAAGAACAATCGTCAGCAACTGTCGGTATGACAAAATATGACTCGTTTATTGAACATTTGATTGAAACATCAGGATATAGTACGCTAGTTTGAAATAAAAACATTCACTCATTCATTTAAAATGTTATCTATCCTCGCAAGGGTCATACTGGAGCCTATCCTAGCTGTCTTCGGGCAGTCGGCGGGGACACCCTGAACCGGTTGCAGGGCACACAGAGACAAACAACCATTCACTGTCACACGACCTCTGCACTGCACTCGACTGACTGCACTCCATAATAAATCTAAATTCCTAAAGTCACATTGGAGTGATCTGTTGTATGATTCGTCGTAATAGTCATAAAATGTGGTCCTCCCTTTCAACCATCCACCTTTTTTTGCAAGAAATCCAATGACTGGTTCAGTCATTAGAGCATACAAAAGGGATTTTCAACAGCATCGACATTGCGACTGTTTTCTACCACATGATGGAATATTTTTGAAAGATTGCACTGCTTCCATTCAGAGACGATCCAGAACCTTGTGGAATCTAATCCAAGGCATACTGGAATGATTTTGTTGGCTAATGAAAATTATAACACAGTGGTGTGTCCACATGGTTTCTCCCATCTGATGAGTCACATCGTGTTCCCTGAGATCTCTCTGAATGCCGTTGCGCTCTGTTTGTCTTAAATTCATTCACCATGTGACGTTGAATAGGCCTTATGATGTGGGATTTGTTTGTTGATACTCACCCAAACAGCACCCACTAAAACCCCCAATGCATGTCTACATTTGTTTTCACATTGTCGAACGTGGGACACAATAGAGTCTGCGTCCAGCGTGTCGCTGTCACAGTAAACAAGCCCTCTTGTTAGACTTAGAGCAGGGGTGTCCAAACCTTTTGCAAAGGGGGCCAGATTTGGTGTGTTAAAAATATAGGGGGTGCCAACCTTGGCGGATGTTCTTTACATAATACAGCATTTAATTAAAATACATTTCAGTGAGACATTCTGTCTTGAACATGTGCTTTTTTATTATAATTTCAGCTCTGTTAACCATGTGTTTTGCTTAATTTGAAACATGGATATCAAAACTGAATTGACATTCAAACTTGAAATTGTATATTCACTTAAAGGACAACCGACATCGGGTTTTTTGTTTCCTAACTGACATCAGAAAAATGTTTTATAGCATCTAAAATACCCAAAAGGTGTGATATTTTTATTCAAATGCAAAACACCAATAAAAATTACTTAAAGTGTGCAAAATATGCAACAAATCGAGCTGCTAATTGGGCATTTTCAGAAAGTCCCACCCCCAGGTCGTGACGTCACGCCAAGACGTCTTGCATTGCTGGAGAATCAAAACAATGGCTTCAGATTCGGAGAATATGCTTTCTATCACCCAAAAAGAGGCAGAAAATGGCGTCTAAGCTCCTGTGAGGTATTAATCAGCCCATTTCCACAGGCTGATAAATTCCTTCCATAGAGCTTGGTCGCCCTCTTCTGGTGGCTTTTTGGTGCAACACGAGGTTTTCAGACCAAACAAGTACAACAAAATACATTGACATGATGGAAGGACTGCTACAATGGGTCTTTTTTTTTCGGTCAGGGGCGTTCCTTCAGTGACGTCACGTACGGACTCGTCACCAACTTAAAAACAAGACTTCCGGAATATTCAGCGCGATGCTTAAAACGTAAAATATAGCTATATGCGGTGGAATCGTTGTAAAATACGCTCAGTAGAAGTCATTTGAAGCCATTTTACAAATTATGGACACAACAGGACAAATTGTGTCCATAATTTGTAAAATTAGACGTCGGTTGTCCTTTAACTTCACACTAACTTTTTGGTTACAGTTAAACAGAAGTAATTTTTCTTTTGTTGATTGTCGCCGTTTTAGAGCATTAAAGTTATATGTAGAAAATTACCATTTTAGAAAATTGAGAGGCTCATTCAGTCAATGACACATATACTAATTTGCTGTTCCTAATTGAGCTTCTAGATGTCAGCACTTAGCACACGCGGGTAACAGCGCTACTGCCCAATGGATTCATTCTACATGCGGGCCAGACGTTTTTGATTTTATGACGGAGACTGCGGGGCGGATGAAAATTGTCCATGGGCCGCATTTGGCGATTTTGGACACACTGCTTTAGACAATCAAGTTCAACCTGCGTAGGTTTTTACTGACACAAATAAACAAATTAAAACATACCGATATGCCATCAGGATTTCAGTCAAAAAGTTTCTGCCCGACACCCTCAAAGTATCTGCCAGCACAACCAGATAGAAGATGGTTAAAAACGGCCTGCAGCTAATCATACCTTCCGCTAGCACTGGCTCCATACAGCTTAACACTGCCAGCCTTGTGACCGACTACCGCTTCCGTGTCCTTAACTCTGCCAACTGGCAACCGAGAGTTGACTCAGGGATGATGACTCTGGAGGGCGTCTGCCAGAAAACGGTCACATTTTCCACCAGGAGATGATGATGGCTTCCGTAAAATTTCACCAGCCACTTACACAACTCGTTTCTCTTTCTGAAACGTGGCATAGTTGAGAGAAGCCAAAGCAGATGCTGACTGATGTCTGCAGTTCTCCACTAGGCAGAAAAATATACATTAAAATAACTAAATAAATATCAAATAAATAGGTAAATATAAAATAAATAGATAAGTAGATAAAAAAATGCATAAATAAATGCATAGGTAATGAATAGGTAAATAAATTAATAAATGCATAAATACATAAATAAACATATGAATAAATGGGTAAATAAATACATACATAAGTGGGTAAATAAATTAAGAAATATATAAATAGATACATAAGCATATAATTAAATATAGATAAATACATAAATAAATAGTAAACAAATACATAAATATTAAATAAATATATCAATGCATATATTAAATAAATACATATTAAATAAATAGATACCTAAAAGAAAACGAATTAGTAAATAAATTAAGAAATAGGTACATCAATAAACAGATGAATAAATAAATAAATACATACATAAATAATTACATAAATACATATAAAATAAATACATAAATATGAAATAAATAAATAAATAGGTGAATAAATGGATATATAAAAATAAATTGATAAATAAATGAAAGAAATAGGTAAATAATTTAATAAATAGATACACAAATAAACAATAAATAAAGTAAATGAGTAAATACATTAAAAAATAGATAAATAGATACATAAATAAACCGATGAATAAATAGATAAATAAAGAGTGAAAAAGTGTTCTCATGAAGAGGCCCGAATCCCAGTAGAAGAATCTTATGTGTTAAATTTGGCTTGTCAAAACATGCATGGACTTTTTTCACTTCACCAAATGACTCTCTGACCTCATCTCTGACTTTCTAGGCCTACAAGTGGACCAAGAAACGGTGACATCATATCCCCAAGTGGTGGTGGTGCGAGTGCCCACGCCATGGGTGCAGTCGGACAGCGACATCACCGTTCTGCGTCACCTGGAGAAGATGGGCTGTCGTTTGATCAACCGTCCTCAGGCCATCCTCAACTGTGTCAACAAATTCTGGACCTTTCAAGAGCTCGCCGGCCACGGCATACCGTTGCCCGATACCTTCTCCTATGGTGAGTCAGTCATGCATCCATGTCATTTAGTAGAAAAGGGTATTTTTACACCTCATCTGTCGTGTGCGTGGGGTTTATTTGTTGTAATATTTTCCGCAAAGTGTTGAAAAGAACATTGCTTCTGCAACAATTGACAAAATGCAACTTTGCAAAGTGAACTGTGAGAAACTTTTGCCGTCATGCGATGATCCCACGTGTCTTCCAACAGATCAGTAAAGCTTTCAAAACGGTGAAAGATTTGACCGTTGGCAAATCAAAACATCCCATTTGACAAGAGCGCAGCCCTGATTCAGGCTGAGAGGGAGTGAGAGAAACAAGGCTGCTGCGGTTTGGCCTACATTCCATTGCTCTCTCTTCGGTGTAGTCCAGGCAATCCACGCAGCCAGGATACGGACGGACGAACTTATGTAACAGTCCTGCTGCCTGACCCGCTGTCCCCTTGTGACTTTTCAAAACAAAATAAGCTAGCCATCTTTCTCTCTCTCTTTCTCTCTTTTTTCTCTCTCTCTATCTATCTCTCTATCTATCTATCTATCTATCTATCTATCTATCTATCTATCTATCTATCTATCTATCTATCTATCTATCTATCTATCTATCTATCTATCTATCTATCTATCTATCTATCTATCTATCTATCTATCTA
This sequence comes from Hippocampus bargibanti, assembly GCF_051943395.1. Lineage (NCBI taxonomy): Eukaryota > Metazoa > Chordata > Actinopteri > Syngnathiformes > Syngnathidae > Hippocampus > Hippocampus bargibanti. The sequence continues at coordinate 30,345,838 of NC_142734.1, forward strand.
TCTATCTATCTATCTATCACTCTCCCACATCTGTCTCTTGCTTTCTCTCTCTTTCTTTTTTTCTCTCTCTCTCTCTCTCTCTCCCCCCATCTGTCTCTTTCCCCCATCTCTTTCTCCCCCCATCTCTCTCACTCTTTTTTCTCTCTCACGCTTGTTTCTGTGTCTCTCTCTCTTTCTCTCTCTCCCACATCTATCTCTTGCTTTCTCTTTCTTTTTTCTCTCTCTATCTCTCTCCTCCATTTGTCTTTTGCTTTCGCTTTCTTTTCTCTCTCTTTATGTATCTCTTATCTCTTTCTCTCTCCCCATCTGTCTTGATTTTTCTTTCTCTCTGTCTTTTTCCCCCCATCTCTCTCACTCTTTTTTCTCTCTCACGCTTGTTTCTGTGTCTCTCTTTTTCTCTCTCCCACATCTATCTCTTTCTCTCTCTCTCTCTCTGTCTCTCTCTCCTCCATTTGTCTCTTGCTTTCGCTTTCTTTTCTCTCTCTACGTATTTCTATCTCTATCTCTTTCTCTGTCCCCATCTATCTCTTGATTTTTCTTTCTCTCCGTATCTCTTTTTCTCTCTCCCACATCTATCTCTTTCTCTCTCTCTCTCTCTGTCTCTCTCTCCTCCATTTGTCTCTTGCTTTCGCTTTCTTTTCTCTCTCTACGTATTTCTATCTCTATCTCTTTCTCTGTCCCCATCTATCTCTTGATTTTTCTTTCTCTCCGTATCTCTCTCCGCATCTCTCTCTCTCTCTGCCCATATCTCTCTCTTTCACCCCCTCAATCTCTCTCTTTCTCTCTCTCTCTTGATGTATCTCTTTTCCCACCATCTCTCTGCCCCCATCTCTCTTTTTCACTCTCTCTCTCTCTTTCTTTCTCTCTCTCTCTCTCTCTCTCTCTCTCTCTCTCTCTCTCTCTCTCTCTCTCTCTCTCTCTCTCTCTCTCTCTCTCTCTCTCTCTCTCTCTCTCTCTCGCTCTCTCTCTGTCTCTCTCTCGGGTTGAAAGCATGTGAATCAGCGTGTTTGGAAAAAGCCATGTGACCGAGTGGATCACATCTGTTCGCTTGAATGGATTCCAGATTTGAGCGCTGAGCCATGTGAAAACAAGGAAGGAATTAAACTGGCTCCGCAGTATGTTTAGTAACATGAACCATTTCTGTTTTGTATTTTGTTGTTGCTGTTGTCCTGAACGCATTTCATCATGACACTTTTTAGAATTGCCCCACGAGCGAATGCACCCAAAGCGAAAGCGTGACGGCGACTTGATTTCAGGCCATTCCGACGACCGCTCACTTCCAATCTCGTCCATTTCGCTGCGCCGTGACACTGCTGTTTTGAGTCACTTCTGTTGCCATGGCGACGTGTTCCTTTCCTCATCCCCTACCCCAGTCACAGTTGCAATTGCTGAACTTGCCGATCCAATGAAGCTTCCTTTAACACGTTGCCTTCCTCTGTGTGATCTGGTGCTGCTGTCTATGTGGTTCTTTCTCAGGTGGACATGACAACTTCCGAAAGATGATTGACGAGGCAGAGCCGCTGGGCTACCCGGTTGTGGTAAAGAACGCGCGTGGGCACAGAGGTAAGACAGATGCGTCATGCCTCGCTTTCACGGGCCTGCAAGTTTGTGTTCAATGGAGGCAGCCTGCTATCAGCCTCCCTGTGTGGAGTTTGCATGTCGTATTGCCTGCGTGGCTTTTCTCCGGGTGATCCACTTTCCTGCTACATACCAAAAAACATGCGTGGCAGATTAATTGAACACTCTAAATTGGCCATTGGTGTGAGTCTGACCTCAGATGGTTGTTCGTCTCTGTGTGACCTGCGATTGGCTGGCAACCGGTTCAGGGTATGCCCAGCCTACTGCCTGAAAACATCTGGGGGAGGCTCACGCATGCCACGTGACCCTCGTGAGAATAAACCAATTCAGAAAATAGATATTTAAGATTTGTGTAGTTGCTCTGAAGCTTCCACGTCTCCACGCACGTAATGCATACACTCAATGTTGACATACAGCTACAGTTATGTAGCTCAGGGCTGTCCATACTTTTTGCAAAGGTGTGTCCATACTTTTTGATGTGTTAAAAATGTAGGGGGGGAAACGTGGCGTATGTTCTTTACATAATACAGCAATTAATTTAAATAAATTTCAACAAGCCATTTCGTCTTGAACATGTGATTTTTTTATTTACATTAAGCATGTGTTTTGGTTCATTTGAAACATGCATATCAAAATTGAATTGAGATTGAGAAATTTAATATCCACTTTCTTTAACACTAACTTTTTTTGTAACAGAAGTAATTGTTCTTTTGTAGGTTTTTGCCATTTTAGATTTTTCTTTTAATGTTGAAAATCGCCATTTCAGAAAATTCGGGGGCTCATTCAGTCACTTTAATTTGCTGTTCCTAATCGAGCCTCTAGATGGCATTATTCAACACACACAGGTCATTAATTTCAATAAATTGCTTCACATTGAACTCTTTAAAAACAACCACTGATACTTGACAAATCAGCCAGACATAGTTGTTGCGTATTTCAGTGAAGAAATAGTCCAATTTCCACCCATCCTGAACACATCGGCCCGCACTGTGGCCATTTTAGAAAATTAGGGGGCTCATTCAGTGCTGTTCCTAATTGAGTCCATAGAAGGACGCACTGAGCACACGCATGTAGCAGCGCTGCTGCCCAATGTCTTCATTCTACATGTGGGTCAATAACGGCTGGCGTTATTGACTTTCATTCGGCTGCGGGCCGAATGAAAATCGACCACGGGCCACACTTGGCCCCCGGGCCGGACTTTGAATGTGTCTGATGCAGACCATCCCTGTCACCTTAAATCTAAACAAATATGACTAATAATGTGCTCTGACACCATGAAAGCACTCGCTCCACTCTTGGGTTATTCGTGACACTGTAAGTGCCATGTTGCAAAAGAAAAATGAACCGAGTGACGACAAATGTTCCGGGCATGCTGGGATGTAATTTTCTGTCAAAAAAAAGGTGCCTGTTACTCGAAGCAACAACCACCTTGCAAAATAAATAAATAAATATATCACCGTAAAATAAAGAGCGTGGCACGCTCAGTCACATAAGCACGCTCCAAATGCCTGTGACATAACTAATGACACACACATTTTTTTTCTAAAATGCTGCTTAGAGGAAATGAGGTGATGGCACACAACAGGGGACTAGAGAGGGGGTGCGGGGTGCGGCTCTGCCAGGTCTGACAATTTACTAAAAGAAAGGGTTCTACCGTTTTGTTTTGTCAAACGTCTCATATGGTGCTGAAGAATAATTATTTTTTTTTCCAATTTTGGGCCCAACAAGAGTCAGGGAATAAATGGTTTCAAGGAAGCAGATGTCAACATTTTGCAAGTTTGTGTTGTGTTCCAAATGCCGTGCATGAGTTCACCTTCAAACCATGGCAGTGATTTCTTACTTTCATTTGCTTTCTACATACGCGGTTTTTGTGCTTGCCCAACTGGACACACGTACACACACGTACACAATCACACGATTAGACCCTGCTTTCGTACCGGGGGTCAGAGGCCTTGGCAAGAAGAAGTGCTAATTAAAAGAGACTTTTTCTCTCCTATGTGAGAAGCATTTGTTTGTCTCCATTAGGAAAAGCACGTGAGCCATTTATTTATTTATGTATGTGTTTATTTATTGGCTTGTTCATTTATTTGCGTGTTTATTTATTTATGTGTTTGTTCATTTATTTGCTTGTTTATTTATTTATATGTTTGCTTATGTGTTAGTTTATTTATTTGTGTGTTAATTATTCATTTATGTTTGCTTATTGACGTGTTGAATTGTTTATTTCTTAATGCATTTTTAGTAGCTTATTTATTTATTGTCTTGTTAATTTATTTGCATGTTAATTTATGTATTTTTATTCATTTGTGTATTATTTATTTATATGTTTGCTTATTTATTTATTTGTGTTTTAATTATTTATTTATATGTTTGCTTATGTGTTCATTTATTGACATACTGTATTTATTTGTTTGTTTATTTGTGTATTTTTATAGCTTATTTGTTTATATATTGTGTGTTTATGTATTCATTCATTTATTTGCTTATTTATTTATTTGCTCATTTATTTATGTGTTTATTTATGTATTTATTCATTTATTTTCTTATTTATTTGCTTTTTTATTTATGTATTTACTAATACAGTATATTTATGTATGTATTTATTTGTGTGTTAGTTTAGTTGTTTATTTGTTTATTTTTTGTGTGTTTATTTATGTGTTCATTCATTTATTTTCTTATTTATTTATTTGCTCATTTGTTATTTATGTTGGTTTATGTATTCATTTATTTTCTTATTTATTTATTCGTCTATTTATTTATTTACTAATATATTTATGTATGTATTTATTTGTGTGTTAGTTTAGTTGTTTATTTGTGTTATTTTTTATTTTTAATTATTTTATTTCAGTTTTTAAGAGAGAAGAGGAACTGAGAAAGGAGGTTTTCAGCAGGTTTAGCTGAAAGACTTTGGATAAGATATCAAACCTCAATTAAAGTTCCTCAAAAGTCAAATCGCTTGCAGGTCAATTCCAAAAGTCTGCTTATGCTGAATGAAAAAGAATTGTACCTTGTGTTCTTTTTGGCCCCACCTACCCCCTGCCCCTCAGGCAAAGCTGTATTCTTGGCACGGGACAAGCACCACCTGACAGACCTGTGCCACCTGATCCGTCACGACACCCCCTACTTGTTTCAGGAGTATGTCAAAGAATCACATGGACGTGATGTACGTGTGGTGCTGGTGGGTGGCCGGGTCATCGGTTCTATGCTGCGCTGCTCCACCGATGGACGGATGCAGAGCAACTGCTCTCTTGGTAGGCTTTTCACGCAATACAATACTCCTGTACCAGCAGCAACGCAACATAAAATATACCAAATTCCCTGTTACATCCGTTGTCAGTGTGTCACTTTTAACACAGTTGAAGGCGCGCTTCTCAATCACGTGATTTTTCTGCTAAAAATGAAAATCAGGGACTAGCAAAATGAGTTAAAAAAACATCTTTGGAAAGTTTCTTTGGGAAGGGGGAAAAGGCCCAGCCAGCAGACAGAGAGAGAACCAGTCTACGCTATTCACCGAAAATAAGGCTATATTGTATAAGGTGCACCCAAAAGCCTTCATTTTCATCAAAAGATAACCTTGCACCTTACATGTGAAGTATTGTTGAGCCACAACAGGTCTCGCAACTACTGTCTGCAGCCACCGAATCCATTTCCCCTCACCGTTGAAGAAGTAGTGTGCGGTGCTTGCTGGGACATATAAAACATATGCCTCTACTGTCGTGCCATATAATGTGGTGTGCCTTACATATTGAAAACTTTTTTTCATCATGTCATTCAATGAAGGTACGCTTTATAGTCTGATGCACCTTATATACTGTATGTAAAAAAGTTTGAAAATGCACCATTCATTGGGGATGCGCCTTATACACTTGGAAATATGGTAATCAACAGTATCAAGAGTCCTAGTTAAAATACATATTTATCTTTACAGGAGATTCCCACGCTGCGTAATGTGTAATGATGCTGACATTTTTCATGCACTTTGTATTTGTATTTGTAGTGTTATCTTATTTTGAAGGCACGTTTAAACATGACCACGCAGAGCATTGTGGCCAAATAGTAAATTCCTCTTGTAATGATCCCTGTTTATTATTATGTTCATAAAATACCACAGTCATATCATAGCTTTTTTTTTTGTCAGTGAAAATATTGTCTGACATTAAAACGGTCCACGGTGCAAAAAAGGAGGTGCTGTTGATCGTTTACATCACAGATGTCAAAGTAAAGGCCCGCGGGCCAAATCCGGCCCGCCACATCATTTTTTCGGCCCGCGAAAGCAAATCAAACTTGTTAAATTCCATGATGATTGCTAAAATCTGAGCCAAAATTTCATATTTTTGGATGTCAACCACAATAAGTCATTATTCTTGACTTCAGATTTGAAAACGAGTTATTCATTAATTTGCTGTGTGCAAATGTAATATTTGAAGGGATTTAAACATTCTAATGGGTTCCCCAAATTCATAACGGCCCTCGAGAGGAAACCATAACTACAATGTGGCCCGTGGCAAAAAATGACTTTGACACCCCTGGTTTACATGAACATAATTTTAAGATCCGGATCTCATCTTTGATCTTTTTATTCGGCCCTCGAAAGCAAATCAAGCATATCAAGTGTCATGATGATGAGCTTAAGCCTGAACCAAAATTTCAAATTGTCGTATGTAAACTACCATAACATTCATTATGTTTTACTTCAAATTTAAAAAATACTTATTCCTTAATTTGTTGTGTGCTCTATATGCAATATGTGGAGGGCATTAAACATTCTAATGGCTTCCACATATTCATAACGGCCCCCGAGATGGAACCGTAACTGCAATGTGGCCCACGGCAAAAAAATGAGTTTGACACTCTTTAACCCAGGAATGTGTATTTGGTGTCATCAAGGTGGCGTGGGGATGATGTGCCCACTGAGCGAGCAAGGCAAGCAGCTGGCCACCGAAGTTTCCAACATCCTCGGCATGGACGTTTGCGGCATCGACCTCCTGCAGCTCAACGACGGCTCCTTCGTGGTGTGCGAGGCCAACGCCAACGTGGGCTTCATCGCCTTCGACCAGGCGTGCGGCATGGACGTGGCGGGCATTGTGGCCGACTACGCCCTGTCCATGCTCCCCAACCGCCTCACCCGAAAGATGTCCTTGCTGTCGGTGGTGTCCAGCACCAGCGAGACCAGCAGCGAGCCCGAGGTGTGCCCCGTGCCCACTGTCGGCGGTTCCTTGCCGGAGGCGGTGTGCAACATGAGCGTGGGCTCCACTTCTAGCGAGAGCGACCCCGAGCTGGCCGAGCCGTCTCAGTCGCCCCCCTGCCAAGCCTCCGACTCGGTCCTGCCCGACCCGGCCTACAACTTCAACACGCTGCTTGCCAATGAGATCAAGCTATTGACTGAGTGAGATGCGAGCCGCCCGCACGCACCAGCAAACGCACACAAACACACACACAAGTTCATTTTCAAAATACACGTGTATGAATGCGACAATAGAAATTCTTACTCATAGTAACCCCTCCATCTCCCACAAAAGATTTGAGGCTGCTGCCCTGACACCCCCCCCCCCCCAGTCGAAAGGGCTAATTCAAGTACAGTGAGACCTCAACTTACAAACTTATTGGTTCCCAGACAGGCGAAAAGTGTGTATCTAAAAAAAAAATTCCCATAGGAAACCATTAAAATGGGAATAATCAGTTCCCGGGTTTCCATAAAATATACTTTTCAACTAAATAAGCCTTAAAACTACACACAACATACCTTATTCTATGTATAATAAATGTGCTATTGTATTGCAAGGAAAGAAATACACTGCATTGTATCATAAAGTCACTTTATTTACATTTGTGATGGTCGTTTATGGCTTGGTGGAATGGCGTTGGAGGTCGAAGGTCAAAGGGAATTGCTGTTTGGAAAGAGAGGCGCATTACATGACGACTGTAATTAAAAAAATAAACTGTGCTGTAAAATAAAGTTTTATTGACCTTTTTGATGGTCGTTGATGGCTTATGGAAGGAGAGTCACCTTCCATAAGGACTGTTGGTAACTTAACCTCTGGTGCTGTTCGGTCGTGTGCTTCCGCCGAAGATCACTCCGCCCGCCGTGGTGGGTGTGTATTACGAAAATAGTGCTTTATATAAGGTTTAATTTTCATAAATTTGACGTTAGTAAGACAAAAAGTTTGTAAGTTGAGGTGTTTGTAAGTTTAGGTCTCACTGTACTCTCTCTCTGTATTCACATGCTCAGAAAAACCCTTCGAGCGTTAACCTAAGTCCTGACGGTTTTTATGTAGACCTGTCAGAAATGATGAAATTAGGACCATTTTAGCTTTTCCAAGTGTTGCAGAGAGAAATAACAAAGAGCATCAAACATGACGTGGGGAGAAAATGAAACAAAAACATTGTCAAATGAACCAAAAAATGGACGTATAACAGCATATGTACTTATCGGCAACCTTGTTAAAAATGTTAGCCTAGAAATTGGATAGGATTAGCCTTTATTAGTCTTGCATGGAGAAATGTATGCGGGTTTTGACCGACTTTGTCCACCTCTTAATACCACAGCTGTCATGTTTCATTTATTTCTGTCATCATATGACAAAACGTTTTTTTACAGGTATTTAATGAAACATCGTGACTATTTAATATTACAATATGTCCACATACAGTAACTGTCCAGGTTTTGTTAGTCATACCAATCAAAGGACGGAAAAATTCAGATGTGACGACAGGCCGCTAAGCCCCCCTGCTCCGAATTTAAAATTTAATTGGTTTAACAAACAGCCCCGTTGTGAATATTGTATAAGTTGCATCAGTCGGCAGTACAGATTCGGAAGGTGGATAATGTTGACATGGCAACACAAAAAGACTAAACTCTGATTGGACAAAAAAATATATATTTATTCAACATGGTCTAACTGGCAAGTCGTCAATCCATCCATCCATTTTCTAATCCACTGATCCTCATTAGGGTTGCAGGCCTGAGCCTATTCCAACCGTCTTCGGGTAGTCGGCGGGGGACACCCTGAACTACTTCCCAATTGCGAGCACACATAAATATATATATATATATATATATATATATATATATATATATATATATATATATATATATATATATATATATATATATATATATATTAGTAAAGTCTCGTTATATCGATATCGATTATATTGATAATACTGCTTATTACGATACTATTTTCATTTCCCGTGCACATTTCTAGTCTTTTTATGTATAATTAGTTCTGTTTAGTACGATTCATGGTTATTACGATAATCCACTTACTACGGTGCTCTTTTTCATCTCCCGCCAGCCATTTTGCGATGTTTATATCGATACAAAAGATACTTAAGGTGAATCTATATTTGCTTAGGGGTTTCTATACAGTACCACCATTATCGAAATCTGTATCGGTCGCGCCGTTGGTCACGTGACCAAGTCACGTGACCAGCTCCTGTGCCTTGCGCAGTGTAGCAGACGCCATTTTCTACCAGCTTCCGTGTTTTAAACTGTCATACGCAAGCACACTAACAAAGGCATAGCAGAGCTTATATCAACACCAATTTAAACCATGGGGAAACGTAAGAATTGCGATCTCGGAACAAAGTACAAGGCAATAGTGGCTGTCGAGGAGAATCCAACAAGGAGCAAATCCTCCATCGCGAAAGAGTTCGACGTGCCGCAGAATACTTCATCAACATAAGTAATGTAAACGTTGCAGTTTTCATTTTCCGTACATGTATTTAATTGTGTTGTATTCAGATATCTTTATCGCTTGCAACAATCACTGTTTTTCATATGCTTGTACATGCTGCCGTTCGTCGTTTCGTGTGTGTAGAACAATGTGAGGATTTTGCATTGGTTGCATTTTTGAAAGGAAATAGTCATTAAAGTGTAAAGACGTTTTTATTTTATGCATACGTTTATTTTTCACTTCACTACTGTACAAAAAACATGCTAGATACGCAATCCATGAACCCAATGATAAAATTACATGCCAAATCAAAGATCCCCCATTTACGTATTGCCCCCCTTTTAATGCAGTTCGGCGCAGGACGGATATATCGATAGTAGTTATATCGACATTTTTTCTGACTCCCGAGAATATCAATATAACGAGCCTTTACTATATATATGTATGTATATATGTGTGTGTGTGTGTATATATATATATACATACACACACACATATATAAATTCTTATTTGGGGCCACAAATGAGTGATTTGTCAACATGATGTGTATTTTATGGCCAAGATATAAGTTGTCAGTGCCCCCAACGGCCCCGCCCTTCCTCCCCAATGTCATGCCCTTGGGCTAAGTCAAATCCAACCTCAGGCCAAGATTATTTTCCACTTGCATTCAGTTTATTAGAAATATTCATGTTACTTGAAGTATTAAAAGTATTACCCTTGATTTTTATTTTGTTTTTGTAATTTGTGTCTTTAATTCACCATACCAGCAGCAACAGTCTGCCAAGTTTGGAAAATGTCCTCGTATTTAGCACTTTATGTTCAACAGATGGATTTCTGTCCTTTTTTTTTCATACAAGAAAAAAAAAATATATACCTCAAAACATGACTTGTCACTGCCACAAAATGACGCATAATTGTTGACAAGGAGTACGACACATATCAGGCAGGAAACTGCACTTCACATACCTGTTGGTCTTATCTTTCAAGTTTGCTATTTTGTTTAGATTTTTTTGAAAAATATGTCCTTTTCTCTCTCCAATATTTTTTGGAAGTAAAAAAAATGCATCGTATACAAATAAAATAAATGTGTTTTTTTTAACCCCACGAATATTTCAGGGACTTTGATAGATCATTTGCTGCCATGAAAGTAACCGTACGTACGCAGCGAAATTCCCACTTTGTTCCACTCCCGTAGCCCTTAGTGTTGACAATTTTGCGCGTTTTCTTGATAACTCGGGGAAGCAGCCTGGATCTAACCTTCAAATACCAGACGTATCCAAAAAAGGCCATCAAAAAACACGACAACACATAATGAGGAAAAAGTATCATCAGATGCCGTGGATTCATTAACATGTACTTTCCACACCCCCTTTGCTTCTTCTGTGTTGTTCCTTGTTTTGTTCATAATTTATGCTATTTTTCAACTAAAAAAATGGTTAGTGCGCACTAAATAATGTGTAAAAAGAAAACAATGGGAAGAAACCGCTGTGAAGCCTGATAGGTTGTTTTATCTTTTTTTTTTTTGTGGCGGAAGGAAGTGTGTGGAGTGTAGCCAAAGCTAAGATTCAAATACATCTCACGCAACACCAGGAAAAGCAGCATCTCCCAAACCTCCCAACTAGTTGCTTTCAATGCAATCAGAGTACCTCCACTGATACACAGACACACACAAACACACACTACTGTGACGTCATCCATCAAACGCGTCACATCACCAGTGTCAGCACGTATACTGAGACAACTCTCTCCACTTGTTGTCGTCTTCTGGTTTGATTTTGTAACATCTCCCATATCTTTCCATGTTGTTTACATCAATGTTATCACATATCCTTCATCGATGAGTCGAGAATTAATGACAAAATGATTCATGGGCTGCCCCCCGAGTTCATTTTTGTTTGTTGAATGCTGGAAATGAGCAAGCGGTACTTTGTGGAGAGATTTTAAGAATCGTGATGAATGGGCCCTTGAATGATTTTTTTTTTTCATAAGAAATTCTTAAAATGACCGTCAAACATTTTCCATATAAAAAAAGCGTTATAAAATAGCATTTCCCATTTGGCCCGGAGCCCTTCAAGCCCACCTTGTATAAAGTTTACAGCAACGTAGAGAATGCATTGTTAAAAAAAATAGTCTGAAAGTACATCCATTATCAACATAACTCAAAACTGAAGATGATTATGATAGCATGTAAAAAAACATGGTTTACCACAACTTGGGATACACATTGATTACGTGGCGTGTTTATAACAAGCCACATATTATGCAGAATAGCTGCCCATGGTTCCACTTTGTGGGTCACCAGCCACCAGATGAATAATTACTGGATGCCTGCTTCAGACTGGAGCTTATTTGAGTGACTTTGTCAAATTACTAGTTGGTCAAAATTGTGAGCGGCCAATTTTTAAATTAACTTGATTTATTTGAATAGATTGTGGGATTTTTTTTTTCTGTGGGGCTCTAATTTAGATTTTTAAAATTGTAAGTATTTAATTTTTACAATGAAGTAGTTGGATGTCATTTGGCCCACTGGCTGTACGTTCCCCACCATCGCTTTAAAGGACAACCGATTTCTCTGGACAACTTGTGTCCATAATTTGTAAAATGGCTTCAAATGACTTCTACTGTGCATATTTTACAAAGATTCCACCGAATATAACTCGCGCTGAATATTCCGGAAGTCTTGTTTTTGAGTTGGTGACGAGTCCTCACCCTACGTCACTGAAGGAACGCCCCTGACCGAAAAAAGGACACATTGTAGCAGTCCTTCCATCACGTCAATGCATTTGGCTGTACTTGGCTGGTCTGAAAACTTCATGTAGCACCAAAAAAGAGGCAGAAGAGGGCGACAAAGGTCCATGTAAGGAATTAATCAGCCTATGGAAACGGGCTGATTAATTCCTTACAGGAGCTTTCTCACCATTTTCTGCCTCTTTTTGTGTTACATTTCCCGCCCCCAGAAACCTCAAAATGGCATGGAATAAATTATTTAATCGATTGCAAACATGTATGCTTTCCTCATCAGAGCTATTTGAATCATATTCATAATTGGACGAGTAACAAGAAAGCATCTTCTGAAGCCATTGTTTTGATTCTCCAGCAAGGCAAGACGTCTTGGCGTGACGTCACAAACTGGGGGCGGGACTTTCTGAAAATGCCCAATTTTTTTGCCGATTTTGGACACTTTAAGTCATTTTAAAAATATAAAAAGTTTTTCTGATGTCAGTTAAGAAACAAAAAAGTGACGTCGGTTGTCTAAATTATGCCACAATTCGTCCTCATAGAATAGTGCAAATCATTACTTCCTCATAATCATGACAATGAATATTTTAAGATCATGAAAAACATTGAAATGACCATAGACAAAAAAATAATAAGAATAAACCAGGCAGAATATTCTCCCTTACAGACATGTTCCATTTGTCAGTTACAGCGAATGCATTTGAACTCCAAACGCGGCCAGTTTTTGAATCATTTTGAGCTGAAGTTATAATTCAGGATCCAGTGTACTGTATGTCCTGCAGAGCACAAGGTTAACCATTCCATTCTGACGGATGCATCTGTATATTTGGCACAGACACACAAAAAGACTAAAAGGGAATATAAGCAAAATGCATTGTTTTATTGCCTCCTTTGAAATGAATCTGAATGCTTAAAAACATGCTGTATAATGGAAGTACTAATTCGAGTACACATTGGCCGGATGATGACATGTAAATAATTGGGAGGAATTAATAGCTGTCTGGAGTTGAACTGTTTGTAGAAATGTTCAGGCTTTGGGTGACACGCTGGAGCCCCGTGTTGATGTGTAGCGTCTAGAAAGACTGATTTAAGATAAGCTAAAGGTCATTTAATGATGGGAAGTACTCCACCGGTGCAAGATGAGAAGCAAAAGCCCTCACCGTTAACTTTCTTGTCCATCATTCTGAAAGTGTTCAAGCTCCCAAAAGTTGTTAACAAATGGTGTAAATAGATCCTCCTTGCTTTTTCTTATGTTTTTTTTGTTAGTTTTCTTTAGACAAAAATAAAGACAAGTCATTATTCTGAACCAAAACAGGGTGTCCCTTGTATTTTCACTTTACTGCCTAATACGTCTGTGTAAGCTCTCAGTCGTACAGGAGTGGTCCATCGATGAGAAGGTTTCTTCAGCCGTCATCTGTACTTTTTGAAGATGTCGGACGTTTCGCCTCCTATCCAAGAGGCTTCGTCAGCGAACTAAAGTCTTACTGGTCGTATCGGCCCTATTTATATATCCCTCATGTCCAGACATGGCGGGGCCGGACACAGCTATGATAGGTCCCTACTCTCAGGTTGGGGGGAGCAGAGGACCACTCCCTGTGGCCCCACTGATTGTTCCTACATTCCTGACTAACGACTGGCCTGTTTGCCCCACTCCCTCCGGTATCATCAGCATTACGAATGTTGCCTAACCTGTTTTGCCTAAGCAGTCTATTGTATCTTCTTCTTAATAACCGGATTATCGCAATAACCGCGTATCGTATTAACCGGAACTAATTATATCATAAAAGACTAGAAATTTGCCGGGAAATGAAAATAGTATCGTAATAAGCAGTACTATCGTTATAACCAATATCGACACAACGAAACTTTACTGTATATGATCAAAACGCCTGCTTTTTTTTGGGGGTGCAGTGAGGCGAGTCATAAATCAAGAATTTAAGGAGACAAATGATGCCAAAATCAATACAGGAGAAACATTAACCGACTCTCAGTTTTGGGATCGAAAAGATATCATAAATATCACAAAACTGGCCGATGTCATTTCTCAGTGGAACTGCTGTCATACTGTAGATCTTAAGCAGAAGTCAACTGTAATTCTTTACTCAGCAGCTGAAGCAGAGCCCGGATGGGCTCGGTCAGGTCATGGTTTGGTATCAGCTGGCTCGCTTCCAGCGCCATTTGTCCAAATCCCAGAGCCTGTGAGACACATACACAGAGCAGAAACACAGAGAAAAGCAGATGCAGCTGTGACCGTAGAAGAGGAGATTTGATTGATGGAATATTACAGCAATTTGACTTTAATAAGCCCACTTTTTACCCTTCAGATGACTCATCCTGCTCAGCTATGTATTTTTTAACCATTTTATTTGCCATTACAAACCCCAAAGGAAAAATTAACTTACTCGACATGACCACTGTACGTGTGTGGGGAAACCACACAAAATTGGATGATGCGAGCTATCTAGCTGGCCAGCTAGATAGCTATATGAATCGATGGATAGATAGCTGGATAGCAAGCAAGCTGGATAGCAAGCTAGCTGGATAGTAAGCTAGCTAGTTGGATAGCAAGCTACTTGGATAGGACGCTAGTTATATAGCAAGCTACCTGGCTAGCTAGCAAGCTGGCTAGATAGATAGCTGGCTAGATAGCAAGCTGGCTAGATAGCAAGCAAGATAGCAAGCTAGGCAGCGAGGTAGCTAGATAGATAGAGAGAGAGAGAGAGAGAGAGAGAGAGAGAGAGAGAGAGAGAGAGAGAGAGAGAGAGAGAGAGAGAGAGAGAGAGAGAGAGAGAGAGACAGATGCATGTAGATAGGAAATGTACGCTGAATGGCCTGCTCGAAAAAAAACAAATAAATAAATAAATAAATAATTAAAAAAATAAACAAACAGACACAGCTCTGTTTACCACACTAAAGACAATAATTTAAAATCAATCCAGGCGCCATATCTAAGCACAGAAAGCCGTCTTGTTTTCAAACACGTGGAACCCAGCGTTCATGTCTCAGTGTAGCTTCCACTAAATCCCCTCTTCATCTTGAAAGCTTTAACAATCACAGATAATCTCACTCGGAGACGGGGCGACTCAAGGAAGTACGCCAAGGGGGTAAATAGGGCACTGTGTCGCCGAGTTAGTCGTATGTTGACTTCTGCTGATCTTGTCGGGTGACTCACCTTGGTAACATCACCACCCAGGTAGGAGAGCATGGCTAGCGAATGGGTCACCAAAGCCACCTGAGCGGGTTCCCTTCGGGTTTCGTCCTGCTCAAACTCTAAAATGGACTTGAGCATCTTACCCACTTCTACTTGCTGACCTTCATCTAGTTAAAGGGAGAGAGAAACACTTTGTTTGTTTGCATTGTAAGGCAAGTATTGTTGCGCAACACGTGAGCGAGTGTGTTTGGGAAATCCTTCACTCGTGTGAAGCATCCACGGCAAAATTGTATGGCACCCGACACGCTGAGTGTAATATCTTATGTAGGACAGCAGCTGTGAAAGAGGATCGTCGCGCGGATGCCGCGCAGGCAAAATATACGTCAGCGGTGGTCTATTAGCATGCGTGTTGTAAAGCTCAGCTTTAGCCTTCCGGTTGCGCAGCAAGTCAGCTCAGCTAAATTTAGCCCCGTTGACCTTGTTTTTCAGTGATACATCAATGAAGCCGTTTCTTTACGGGGAGTGTCGTTCTTGTCATGACATCTGCTGAATTTGACTGACTGTTGAATGGTTCCAATTTGATATGAACATGGGTGAAGGAAAAGCTGTCTTGACCATCCTTGGATCAAATTGAAATATTGAAAGCCTTTTTTTTTAATGTCATGATTAGTCAGTTTTTAATACAAAATTATATTATTTTATTTTTAATCGCATATCTATTTTTGGTTAGATAAGCGGAATACACCCTGTTCTCATCGCCTGTCATTGTTAGTTAGGGCACATATAGAAGAACATTTTTAAAACTACAGTACAAAAAATATCTTTTGTTTTTTACACGTGCTTCTCGCTCGACCACAGTGCTTCCCCTCTATTGCAAAATGTTTGACGATAACTATTGCTCTTTTGGAGTTATTTTCTTGTATGTGTCCCTCTGATCTCCAAGCTATCCTGCTAACCCACATTGGCTAAACTCTTAGAGATAGTTACATTACAGTTGAACTCATTCACTGCCATTCCCGAATTTATTGGGGAATTGAAAAGCATGATGTGGAGCGCCATTATCAAATTTGTTCCTGTTTATTTTTTTACTGGCGGCAAAGTGCCGATAAAGCGTTGGTCAGACCGCTGGCTATGTTTTTCCCACCCACGAGGGGTCAGCATTTGCCTTTTGTACAGCCGCCCTCATTTCAGGCTCAGATAACTCCAGACTCATCTAATTTAGGAATTACTGGTAACTCTTTTTTTCTCATGAAAGAAAAGAGTCTGACGTTTCTTATGCAGCATTAAATGTTTATGTAGTCCTATAACTCAATATTCTGTGGGACCTGCAATTTGAGTGAAAATGACAAAAACCCTGGCACTAGAGTGGACACATATTTGCACATCGTCTGTCAGTGAATGAGTTAAATGGTTCGTACTGACTTGCTAATGTTCGTTTTTGGCGTAATGTGTAGGACTGGTATCAGAAGAGAATATTGAATGTATTTTAAAATGTATTGGTGTCCTGTTTCATAGGGTGGGTTGCAGTGAGATTTAAAGACACAATTCGACAAAAAAAATGTTATCCAGATTCAAAAATCATTGACGCACCAAAGGCGGGCTCTGTTGTGTCAGGATTCTTTTGTATATTTTCTATGTAGCTCTCCAGAAGTTTGGCCAGATGAGAGTGCCAGGTCTCCGCCACCTTCGGAGAAACATTTGGGTTCAGCTGTCAAGAAAATTGACAATGATCGATCATTCTGCTTAAAGGAGACAAGTTGTCTCTCCGGACAAGTTGTGTCCATAATTTGTAAAATCACTTCAAATGACTTCTACTGAGCGTATTTTAATAAGATTCCACCGCATATAGCTATATTTTACGTTTGAAGACTCGCGCTGAATATTCAGGAAGTCTTGTTTTCGAGTTGGTGACGATTCCTGACGTGACGTCACTAAAGGAACGCCTCTGACCGAGAAAGCGACACACAATGCATATTGGGTACTTTGTTTAGTCTGGAAACTTCGTGTTGATCAGTGTTGATGGCAAAATTAGAAGGAAAACACATAAATAACGCTATGGTGAATCGTTGTGTGTTGCACCAAGACAACTATTTGATACTAGTTGACACAAATTCCAAACAGACAAATCAGCCCATTTCCAACGAAATTTGGGTGCCATCTTGTACATTTTCTGGGACGCTACATTGGAGTCCAGACGGCTCGAATTGATAAGGAAGGACTTCTTTAATCGATTGCAAACATTTAAGCTTTCCTCTTCAGAACTATTTATATTCATTACTGGATGAGTAAAAAGAAAGCATCTTCTCCGAATCTGAAGCCATTGTTTTGATTCTCGAGCAAGGCAAGATGTCCTGGCGTGACGTCACGAACAAGGGGGCCGGACTTTCTGAAACTCGCCATTTCCGGGGTTATTTTGAAGTAGTTTTGGGAAACTCAAAAACTCATTTTTATTGGTGTTTGGCATTTGACTAAAAATATCAGCCTGCGTGTTTTGGGTATTTTAGATGCTATAAAAAGTTTTTCTGATGTCAGTTAGGAAACAAAAAATGGTGTCAGTTGTCCTTTAAGGCATAAGTGTTGGTTGATACATCACCTCTTTGTACAAGGAATGAACAATAGTTTGCTCTCCTTGTTTGACAAACACATCAGCCATGAGGAAGTAACCCCCACACGTCACAGTGCTATCCAGGCCATACTCCTCACTCGCAAAATATATCTGGAAACATATCAGACAAAAAAAAAACTGGTAGGAAATGCGCATCATCAAATTTTCCTCATGACGGCACGCACGTCGTTTGCAAAGTGAAAAAGAGCCGCTTCAAAGTCACCCGTGGCTGTATGGAGACATCCCATGCTCCTGTGCAGCCGGTGGTGGACAGCATAACCGCATTCAGGACTCTTCAACACTGCCCACTCCGCTTGGGACATCAGCTCAGCCACCAGGGCCAGATTACCCATGCCTGTGTGAGAGAATCATACCAATGCAAACGTGCTGCGCAAGAGACGGAACGAACAGGTGTTCCATTCCTCACCCATGTTGGCATCAGCCAGGAGAAGGTAAGCAGGTACCAGTTGAACCGTGTTGGGTCCGTAGACGTCAACGGAGCAGCGCAGGCAGGCCTGGGCGGCGGGCACGGCTTCTTCGTGCTTCCCCTCTGAGAGCTTGCTCTCCGCCACCAACCTGCAAATCTCAATCAGCTCTTTCTGCACAAGGAGATACAATTCAATTCATCAGTCGCAGCGTTTTATAAGGCAAGCAGATTGTTTGCAATGTATTGAAATCCTGTTTTCTTTTTCAACGGAAAAAAAAATAAAAGTACAATTATAGACTAACAAAGCAACCACAAATCTTGCCTAAATACTTTTTCAGCGGTCAAGCCGTAATGAGTTCAACCAAGGAGAGCTAAAACTGTCTCACAATAGCACCCAGAAGCTTTATGAATGTGACATAGTAAATAAGAGCAATGTTAACTCATTCACTGCCAGACGTGCAAAAATGTGTCCACTGCGGTGCCAGGGTTTTTATCATTGCCACTCAAATTCCAGGACCCACAGAATATTGAGTTTTAGGAATACATAAACATTCAATACAGCGTAAGAAACTTGAGACTCTCTTCTTTCATCCAAAAAAGTTAATTCCTAAATTGCATGTATTTGGGTCTGGAGTTATTTGAGCTTGAAATGAGGGTGGCTGTCCAAAATACAATGCAATAAATACATATTGATTTATATTGCGCTTTCACAACAGCTGAAGTTTGAACAAAGTACTAACAAGGAAAAAGGGAAATGTTGCCCCCTTGTGGATGGGAAAACCCATTGCCAGAGGCCATGGCCAGCACTTTATTGGCACCCAAACAAGAAAAAAAAAAACGAACAAATTCGGGAATGGCGCTGTACGTCATACAGTATTTTCAATTCCAGAATAAATTTGTGAATGGCAGTGAATCAGTTAACTCGACACCAATGACCAAAATGTAACTTGATTTGAAACAAAAACTAAACAGACAAATAAATAGATAAATAAACACACATATAATTAAATAAATAAATACATACATAAATAAACAATTTGAGTGATTTAGTATTATGGACAGTTAGGTTATAACTGTGTGACTGTTCACCATGTTAACATATTAAAAGGGTGGATTTTTTTTTTTTAATGAAGGCAAAAGTTTGAGTTTAAAACGAATAAATTATGTTTATGTCAATTGAATATCTCTTTTTCAAGTTCTACAGTAATTCACAACCATTCACAACTTTTATGTCATTTTTATTAGTAGTTCTCGCTCCAGCTGGAGTGTGTGCGGGTATGCGTGAAATTATTTATTTTCAATGGACTCCAGCTCATAGAGAAAAACAGGAAACTAATTTCTGGCAGGAAATGCAATACCTCTCATAGCCTAGGAATGTAATCGGCTACTTTACTTGACATCAGTTCTCAATCCAGGGTGCATGTTATGGCCTTACCGTTTTGAGTAGATTTTCAATTCGGCCGGCACGCTGCATACTAAATAACGACGGAGTGCGAATGGGGATGAGGAACTGGCAAATCTTCTTGTGGATACCTATCCAGTCAGATTGTTGGTGCTCCGCATCGCTGCCGGGTGAAAGAAAACCAGGGGAAAAGACCTGCTTGTTAAGGTTTCGCAGCATCAGTCAAGGATCATCTTAAATGTTGAATTTGTAGTTGGAGTTCTTGTTTTACAAACCACCATGCTTGAGGAAAAACAACCTATAGTCAGGTGTAACTGACCACGTGTCAATCATTTGCCTCTGATCACCGGTATATGCACACCCACAGCCTTTAATTCTCTTCAAACGAAGCGTTACCACATGTAGTCTGACCCCGATCCGTGCTGTGTCCATTGAAAGAAGAAACCCCTAATTGAAAACATTTTCCAAGTGTTTTAATAATAACATATTTTTGTGAAAATAACCCAAAGATCAGGAATTACAGGACACTTTACATCCTATCTCTCAATGAAATAAACCAACGTTTTGATCCTGTGTCCTCCGAGCAAGCTGGCTGGACTAATGGCAAGTATGAAATGTGTTCCCATGACAACCTTGGAGATAGCAAGCAAACGGCTAATACAGACCACACTGTTGACAAAACCATGGAGCTGCAACTGTACTGTATGCATTTTCAGAAACAGGCTGAGAACAAAACAAGAAATTAATTTCACACTTGATGGGGGACACAACTATTTGTACACAACTTATTAAAAAGTTAATTTTACATCTTCAAGTATCCCGAGGTATGAGTCATCAAGTCATTTTCAGATGTATCATCATACTAAATTGTATGCTTTTTTTCCAAATGGCTGCTGTAATTTTCTTCAGGCTGCTGCAACCAGTCTCGCTTGGCGTCTTGTGTTTCTTTCCACATGGGCTGCGGTCTCTGTCTGGCAGACAGAAGAAGAAGCCAGCAAGCAAAATATTTTGACCACGTTGCAACCCCAAGTAACTCTTTATCTGCCAAAAAAAGATAATAACTTATACTGTTACTCAAAACAATTCCTCGTGGTGTCAAACCGCAACGTAAAATGGAGAATTAGCGCCAAGTTTACCTTTCAAGATTACCTTTCAAGGTAATCAGACGATGAGACGTCAAAATGAGGCAGCATACTTCTACACCACAACAAACTACTATGACAACAGGAAATACACATCATCCATAACAGTCCGATAGTCAAAACCAAAGACTATCTTTGCCAAAGCAGCATTTGTTGACTGTGCATGTTTCATCCATCTGTGATACTGTCGGACTTCTTTAAATGATTAAGTTTGCGTGGATAGTATCACAACAACTATGTGTATCCAGGGGTGGGGAACGATTAAAAGAGGTCATTTGAGTTTTTAATAAATCCCTCCACAGAGCCACAGCAACGCGTTGAAAGAATGATGATGCAATAGTGGAACGAATTACGATTATATCCTGGTTCGAAGATGAAGTATTTTGAGTTTTTCATCATGCTTGTAGAATTGCCAAGGTTGTAAAAGTCTAAACAACTACACAAGTGACCACTTTTCGGATTTATTGTTACCTCACATTGATTTATATGGTCAAATAACTTTTTTTTTACAAACTATTTCCTTTAGCCGTGTTGTCGACCAGCGCTGCAGACAAGCAGTCACATGAATCACACAAAAAATGTGCTAATTTAATTTCCAGTTGTTTTCTGGCAGTGAGCGTCACATGAGGAGTAAGCAATCCACGTGGACCACACTGCCACCTAGCGTCAAAATATTAGTATGCCTCCTGTCCTATGCACTAAATCATTTTTGTCATTCATGGAGGACACTGATTTGCTGCGGCGACCCCGTCAAGGGAAAACCCGAAAGGAAAAGATGCATTTACATTTACATTTACATTTGTATATTTATATTTATATTTATATTTACATGAAGGTAGCTGGTGTGAGAGAAGAGGATGCACAAAACCGGGATAGATAGAGGACATTGATTCGCTGTGGCGACCCCTGAAGGGAAAAGCCGAAAGGAAAAGAAGAGGAGGAGACGATTTATATTTATATTTATATTTATATTTATATTTTTTTAAACTTTGCCTTCTACCCCGAGCGTCGAAATATTGTGCGTCATGTCGTTATGGTTGTAATGTAACCGAGTATCTTATTTAATGCGCTTAATTAATTTTCTGTCATTCATGCTGTTTTATTTATATTATATCTATATTTTTCAAATTTTGCATTTTAGCCTTTTATTGTTCCGTATTAAAATGTTTTACTTTTACTCAGGAGGACGTCTCTCGGTCTTCTTTTCCTGTTACTTATTTTACAGGTTTTTTTGGGGGGGGGAAACAAAGCAGAATAGCCATATCATAGAAGTACTCTTGATACCGGAGTAAAACAGATGATACATTGAGTCAAGTAATATTCAACAACGTGACTTCAACCAAAGAAATTGTCAAGACAGTATCGTCCTCCGGCACTGTAGAACAACACTGCCTGCACTGTATTTTAATTGTGATATTAGGGAATGCTGGTGTCTTACCAGTAGTATGTGACTCGACACCTGGCACACTGCAAGTATGCTCGTTTCTGACACAATTCACATAACTTTTCGGTTCCTTTGGGTAAAGCGAGGGGGATAATCTCGGTCGACGGTAGGACGTCTTGGGCTTCGGATTCCATGATTTTTTCGGCACCCGCAAGTTAAAAAAATATAATTATAGAAATGAAATACAAGATGTTCTTTTTTTCTTGGGTTTTGTTTTAGTGAATCTCCTTCAGGAAATGCACAGTGCTCAAACATGTGTGACGTCACAGCCCTACGTGTGTTCTTTGTTGTGTATTTGAACAGGCCACCAGTGGGCGCATTGTTCGTGGTCGTCCAGGTAACGATCAACACCGATCAAACACACTTTCTAAGGGAACTGGTTGCCTTATTTTGATCTACTGTAACTACTTCGACTTTTTATTCTTGTTGTGACGCCCAGACGTTTTTTTCCTTCTACTTTTTGCCTTTCCGACTGCGACAAAATTTCTCATATTTTTCTTCCTACGACTTCTACTACAGGTACTACGATTGCCTGTGCTACTAGTGTACTACTCCTGCGTTTTTAATTATTTTTCCGTGACTATCTAGTGCTACTGCTACTCCTACTACTCCAGCTATTAGTACTACTACTGCTTCTACTACTAATACTGCTGCTGCTTCTACTACTACTGCTGCTACTACTAGTGCTACTAGTACTACTATTACTATTACTGCTATTACTACTACTGCAATTACTAATACGAAAACATTTTATTTATCAGCACCTTTTAAAGCTCTCAACTATGACTTCTACTGCAACTACGACTGCCACTACTACTACTGCTACTATTCCTGCTACTTCTACTGCGACTACTACACTTATAAATTAAATTGATTTATTATTATTATTATTATATAAATTGACCATTGTCTGGCCCCTTGGCCGCCCCTTGAGTTTGGCACGTGGTGGAGATGGACTCACACTAGACATGTGAGCGGACAGCGTGGGATCAGTTCCCATTTAGTGACGGTTTGCAAATTGTGGCAGATATGCCAGAAATCGACACAAATAAATTGCTGAATAAGTAGTTTTAAAAAAGAAGTCAGTCAAAGCTGTTCAATATTGTGACCTTGTCTCTCCCTTACGGATCACCACAAGTAATGAAAATGTCTTGCAGTTCTGGTGATGACATCGGAATGAGGTTTGTGATTGTATTTTATATTTATTTCAGACTTTTTTTCCGAATGTAAAGTAACACTTGTTTCGTTTGAGTCACATTGATGACTGCAATAACACTTTTACAGCTACAAAAATAAATATCAGCGTGCATCTTTATAACGTATGTGCCACGTATTGGACATTTGCAAATTGCTGTTTATCACTGGAAATCATTTATGTCAAAAATAGCATTTGAAACCTCAGCTTTAATAATGACTAAATGTTATACAACAAAATCGACTCTTTAGGCAAAAATGGTGTTTATGTAGCAAAAACAAAATTCCATTAACCAAAGCACAAAAAGCAAAAAATAAACATTTGTGAGCAGTCTATCACTATTTTCCATTTCCATTGACGTGTGCTGCTTGGCCTCTTCACTCTTTCTTGCGCAAGTGGACATAAATGATGCCACTGCACAGCAGGAGAGGCACACACACCCAGGCTAGGATGAAGCAGTAGCCAAAGTGTCCTGAAGTCACTTCTCTGCTGTCCTGAAGGATTTCCTTGTTGTGTAATGTGTAAATGAGTACAGCAGACAAGGCTGTCAATCCTGAAAGAAGACAAACAGAAAATGATGTTTCTTTTGGGGCTTCAAACTTCGGGTGTTTCATCTAAATATGTGAGCTAAGAATGAGCAATGAGCATTTGTATGGATAACTGGTCAGTTTTTTGCACATTTACAGGACTTGTACTTGTGTCTCCTTGTCTGAGGGCAAGGGTGTCTAGCTCATTTTTATCGCGGGCCTGATTTTAGATATAGTTTCTCTTAGAGGGCCATTATGAATGAAACCATATCGAAAACGGATGGTGGTTATTTTGCCTATTGTTTAAAGGACAACCGACGCCTCCGGACAAGCTGCGTCCATAATTTGTAAAATCACTTCAAATGACTTCTACTGAGCGTATTTTACAAAGATTCCAACGCATATAGCAATATTTTACATTTTAAAGCTCACGCTAAATATTCACGAAGTCTTGTTTTTGAGTTTGTGACGATACCTACCGTGACGTCACGGTAGGTATCGTCACTGACCGAGAAAGCGACACACATGCATTTTGGGTACTTTGTTTGGTCTGAAAACTTTGTGTTGATCCGTGTTGATGGCGAAATTAGAAGGAAAACACATAAATAACGCGATGGTGAATCATTGTGTGTTGCACCAAGACTACTATTTGATACTCGCTGACACAAATTCCCAGCAGACAAATCAGCCCATTTCCAACGGAGCTTGGGCGCCATCTTGTGCATTTTCTGGGACGCTACATTAGTGTCATTGACGGCTCGAATTGATCTGGGAGGACTCCTTTAATCGATTGCAAACGTTTATGCTTTCAATCATATTCATAACTGGATGAGTAACAAGAAAGCATCTTCTCCGAATCTGAACTCCGTGAGCCCATTGTTTTGTTTCTACAGCAAGGCAAGACGACCTGGCGTGACGTCACGAACTCGGGGCAGGACTTTCTGAAAATCGCCAGTTTCAAGCTGATTTGTGGCAGTTATTGGACTCAGTCATTTTTATTGCCGTTTTGCATTTGACTCAGCCTGTGTGTTTTGGGTATTTTAGATGCTATGAAACGTTTTTCTGATGTCAGTTAGGAAACAAAAAAAATGGTGTCTGTTGTCATTTAAATTACTGTAAAGAAGGGTTTAGTATTTAACATTTGAGTAGATATTTTAGCAAACATCATAATCTGGTCACTATCATTGCTGTTTGAAGTGGATGGCTTGTTTTGTCCAAAGAAATATGGAATCCTTGCACGTTTACCTGCAAATACTTGACACAGTCCAGTGAAGTAAAAAAGTCCACCCTTGGACATGGTGAAAAGTTGACCCAGGAAGACGAGGAAGGAAACTGAGGAGAAGACCACTGAGAGCACCATTAAAACTTGAACTGCGTGAAGCCACTCTGAGAGAAACATTTTTTTTCTTCAAAATCATTTTTTTAATCACTTTTTTTTAATAAATAAGGAAAATAGGAATATTTACCACTTTCTTTGGATGATGCGCACAACCAAGCTCCTGAAAAGTTATCATACCTACAGTTGTACCACAGATCCGAGTTCTCCATTCCGTCCCACACCCACCAGGACTTGAAATAAAAAAATAAAATAAAAATTCGGTGGAATTGACAAAACCTGGATCAAAACTCATTCCCCGACCTGCCATACCTTCTCCATTGTAGCGATGAACAGCATAGCCAAGGTGATGAGATGCAGCAGGGTCACAAACATGAGCAGGAAAGCCATTTTTGTTTTCGTCTGAAAACAGCACCGTTTTAATGAGGACAACCACTAAAATGCATTTGGCATGCTGCTCGGCATGCACATGTGTGACCAACTTAGTTTGCCTGTTGGTTCTGCAGTGGTTGGGGACTTTCCTGTTTTGGAAAAAAAAACTAAAGTGGAAAGGTTTAACGTCGATGTAGGAAACAGTGCTATCAATCTTTGCTGTGATTTTAATCTGAGTTAAGTATGAGTTTACCAACCTGTGACAGAATCAGAACTCTAAATGAGGTCAAAATATTTACCCAGTTCGCCCCTCTTTGTGCACTGATGGTATATTTTAGCTCGATTAAAACATGGGCATGGATACACTTAATTTTATTTGCCAAAAAAAAAGGTGGCGAACGTACAAAAAAAAAAAAAAAACGGACTGGATTAAATTGTTTGTGCAGATCTTTATCATAGGAGAGGCCCATCTGAGTGGGTGGTGGGAGAAATTATGTCATTACACTAATTTCATTCATCAAAGGAGAAGGAATGGAAGGTAATAATTTGGCCAAAATGGGCAGAAACTGTAATGTCATGAAACAGGCTTCATTGTAAAAAAAAAAGAAAACTACAGGAAAGCTAAATGGTTGTTCAAAGGTGCCTTAAGATGGAACACATTGGAATTTTAAAGAGATAGCTTTTTAATTATACAGCCTTTTTTGGACAAAATTAAACATTTTTTAACTCAATATGCCATCACTATGCAAACATTCCATCAAAAGATCTGGGAAAAAAAATTCTAGTTAAAAAAATGTGCCTCCTTACCAGAATTATCGCTCTTGCTCTGAACCAGACCTCAGGATAAGGTTCTGTGCAGTGATTTTGTGTGCAGTAGGTGGTCCTCGCTTTTCAGTGTTTGCCACGCCTCTTTTCTTTTCCCACTCACTCCATCCAAACTTTCCAGGGCGAACGCCCATTTCCTCTGCACAACAGAGCTTCATTTTTCTATGCCTCAATGTACACCACAGGGCATCTACACTTCCCTGTGAAAAAAAAAAAACTTGAGCTGGCCACACCCATTGGCCCACCTCCCTCACTTGGTGTACATTTTTCCATTAGCCACGTAAATACAAGTCAAACTAACGTTTGAAAAAGGCAAATGTGCAGTTTTTTTCATCATAAATGAACATATATGTCCTCTAAGTGAAAGTACTGTACACGAAAGGGTGACACTTTAGTTTCCCTTCACTAATCATTCTGTCAGTTGCGGGCCGTGCATGTAAACACTTGGCCTTCAGTAGTGCTACGTCTGAATCAATCCACAGCTGTGAGTGTTGTGTAATTTACTACACGTCCACTGGAGGATGCCGTTAGCCAAGAAATAACTTGTGACTTGAAAAAAACGTAATAAATACTGTAATTAAATTGTTCGCATTTTTACTATGAGCGTGTGGATTCACGATCTCATAAAATTGCAAATTATCCTCCCAGTCTATATACCCAGTATATATATATATATATATATATATATATATATATATATATATATATATATATATATATATATATATATATATATATATATATATATATATATATATATATATACACACACACGTTCAGGAGTTGTCATCTGAGGAGGAGGAGATGGCTGCAGCATCAAGTGTGAGCATCAAGGCAACGTTGGCTAAGTGGAATGATGTGCAGGCTTTTATTGAACAGTTCCATCCAGAAAACACTGTGGCTATGAGAATCATCAACATGATGAATGATAATGTGATGCCTCAGTTTCGTAAGACCGTGCATATCAGAATGCAACAGGTGTCAATTAAGAGCCATCAATGACCATCACAAATGTGAATAAAGTGACTTTATTAGCATAATAATTTCTTTCATTACAATACAATAGGACATGTATTACACATAGAATAAGGTATATTGTGTGTAGTTTTAAGGCTTATTTGGTTGAAAATTATATTTTATGGAGACCTGGGAACGGATTATTCTCATTTTAATGGTTTCCTATGAGAAATTATTTTTGGGATACACCCTTTTCGCCTTACACAATCTGTCTGGGAACCAATTAAGTTCGTAAGCCAAGGCCCCACTGTATAATAAACTAAAAACACAGGTGGTGCACTCTGCCCCCCTCCTGTAAATTGTGAATGGTACGCTCCGTTGCCAAGGTGCTTGTAGAAGCCAGTTCACTTCGCTTCAATTTCGCATGCCTACCGTCAAGCGTTTGCTAAACTAAGTTGTTGCTGAAGGGTGAGTTAAACGTTTAGCTACACACGTTCCTGAAGTGATGTGTTTATTTTCCGAGCGCTTGGCGTGCAGGGCGGTCGCAAGTCCGACTCCAAAGATGGGAGTCCCAGTAGCGTTAGCTTCGTTAGCGATAGCTCAGTATTCAAACTTTGGAACTTACCTTGCCATTTTGCTAGCGACTGAATATGGGTACAGGACCAGATTAAACCTAACACAGGAATGTGATTTCTTAAGATAGGCTTTTGGGGCGAAACCACATCTTGGCTGAGCTTGTCTGGGCAAAAGGAATGCAAGTGGTGTTTGGCTGAAAAAAAACTTGCTCCTCCTCGTCTGACATTTTGAAAAGTCAAGAAAATAAAAAACAATAACCCCCATATTAGTTGCAATATGTGGATAATTAATGTTTAAGGGAAACTTCAATTTATGGTTCCATTATCTTAGACATCACATGGGTATGGATAAATACATCATTACTTTGCCATTTCGCTAGATCTGTTTTTCACTTTGCCCTTTTAGACTGCTTATTCCTACTTAAATGCCGTGTCTCACATATTTTGCAGGAAAGATGAGGCAGAAGAAGAATTTTAGAATTAACTTTGGCACATGACGTCGACTATACTGATGAGGATAAATCATCGTCAAAAATCTTGGCTTTTTTTGTCTTCCAACCACGGAAGCCAAGTTCCATCCCAGCCAGATGAAGCTCCACATAACCTAATGTGTCACCATGGACCACAAAGAGGTAAATATTTCAATTCTTGATGTGCCTGATTTTAACAACCTCTAGTTTTTTTCTGCCCCCCCCCTACGACTTAAAGTCTCATGTAATACACATGTCTGATTCCAGCGTTTGTGACACTCATTGTATCCCCTTAATGCTGTCAAGAATATTAGCACTCATATGACTGATTAAATCTTGGTCTCTTGGTCATTTATGTTGTCTTTTGGCTGCTCTTATAAATGTTATCTTGTCAGTTAGTTCCGTTCTGCTGTAGTGTAACGTAATTTGTGTAGTGTTGAAGTACAACAAGCCCTTGGGACCTGATACATGGCTTGTGACAATATGCTGCCTGTTGGTGGCCACGACCGGGCCTCATGAGATGCAAGCTCGAGTTACCCAGCCTGTGAAGTACAGTATTAAGTTCAGTGACAGGTGTTTAGCGTTGGCAAGCCGTTCAGAATTCATCACCTATGTACCCTTTGAAGCCAACAGTAGCTCCCCACAAGATTGACAGCCTTGTTATTCAACACGTTTTTTTTTTTCATCATCAGGTGCATACGGATTTGGACCCGATATCCGCACGGCTACAGCAGGATGGTTTGTGTCCAGGGGCCAGTCCGGAGGATCGACTGCATCACCTTTGGCGGCGGCTCCTCGACACCGAAGCGGCGCTGCAGCTATCCGCCCAGGAGCTGCGTAATTTGCGCTCGCAGCAGGCCAACGAGATGAAGGAGGTGAGACTCTTTGTACATTGTTTATTCCACATTGTTCTTTGGTTACTTTTGTAATGTGTTCTAGGTGGACAGCTATGTAGCGCATATCCGCGGCTTGTTGCAACAGCGCGAGTGTGTAACGGCTGAATATAAGAGGGACAATGAGCAATTGCAACAAGAGCTCCATCATATCAGACAGCAACAAGGTGAGACTTGTGCAACATTGCTGCTCACCACATTCATTCAGTAAACAGAATCTGGTAATTAGAAGGAACAAAATGTGAGGGAATTTCAGGATACACCTTTAAAAATGAATTAATTTGTCCTCCATTCAACTTTTACAAACCCGTGGTGTTCAAACTGTTTGGTGTTTCAGGTATTTTTGCATAATGTGCTGTCCTTTTACAATGGTGACATTTTCTAAACATTTCAAGTATCACTGACAGTTTTTGAGCGTAGCCTACAAACTATCCCCTTTGCTCCGAGAGGCTTATTTCTTGCTCATGTTTGACAAAATTATCTTTTAGAGATTCAAAGCAAGGAGTTGGCAGAGATGTTGGCCCAGGAAGACCTTGGAGAGATGGGCTTGAGCAGCCCTAGTGAGCAAGTGGCTTACCTACTGGTCGAGAGGGCAACACTCCTGGAGAGGCTCGAAGCTGCCGAGAGAAGGCTGGAGCGGCAGAACTTTTCTGGCAACGTAAAGGATGTCCAGATACAGGTGAAAAACACATTAGTTCTGCTTATGTCGTGTATATTTAATGACACCGTTGTCAGGCATGATTAACATGTTGTTTTTAAGGTGCCTAATAGAACCCTCCATTGTCAATACGGTCGAGCCTTGACGAGCAAAAATAAGAAATGACGTCACCTTGTCAGTGTTGCGTCCATTCCGAGTGGCATATTTTTGCATGACATTTTAGAATATCTTTGATGTGTGTTTTTGTATTTTTTTATTTCTATTCTTAAATGAATGTATTTAATTCACATTTCTGTGTTTGCAGACAACCATTTAATTAAAAATCAGGTTCTCTAATCCCTTAAAATAAAGGGTGATCCCTTTAAAAAAAAAAATATATATATATATATATATATATATATATTTTTCTTTATATATATATATAAAGAAGTATAGATACGGCTGAAAAAATATTTCATCGATGGACCATATGTACGACTGACTTTTTCCATAGGCTTATATTTCTAACCCTTTACATAAATGCCGGAGTTGCGATTTTCCGTTGATCTTTTTAATTTCGAGTGCGTATGTCAAGCATCGGGTTGAAGCATACGTCTTTTGACCAACAACCCGCCTTTGGTGAATATTTTTAAATTATTCCACATTTTTCTGGTCTTAGGAACCAGTGCCCCGCCTCACTTGGCCTTCTGCCGTCCTCTTCTAATCTTATTGTTTGGTCTGCCGCTGTACACGCTGGTCTTTGCTCTCAGCAGGGCTCATCCCAGACCCCATGGAAGAAGCTGTTTGGGCTGCGCAGGTCTGCTCAGAACAAAAACAATATCACTCCTGTAGGTTCCCTCTCAAGATGAACTAACTCAACTAACATAAGGAAGAAAAAAAAACACAAGGACATTAGCTTGTGTGGCTTTGCTTGTTACTACTGGGACTTGCATGACCAGAGAAATTGTTTTCTCACTCATATGTCCTTTTGCTGGAAACTGAAGGGTATGTGGGGGCATGTTGCAATTGCCAGCATGAGAAACATTTTGTTTTTGCACATGTGCAGCTTACCGTATTTTCCGGATTTTAAGGTGCGCCTATAATGAATGACTTGTTTAAAAACATTTTACATATATAAGGCACACCACATAAGGCGCTACAGTAGAGGCCGGGGTTACGTTATGCACCCATTAGACGGTGCTGCGCTAAAGAGAATGTCAACAAAATCTATATCACAATACAATAATAAATATTATTTTCAGACATTACTAATCTTCCTTCTTTAAAATGTTTGTTATTTAGGGTAATATTTTGGCCTTCAAATTGAATATTTGGGCCTTAAACATTTCAGAAATATTTTTTGAGACACTAAATACACATATGTACAAGCAAAACATGCCAAATTTTCCATTTCTAATCATTGTGCCAAAAATGGAAAATTATGGTGAAATTGAGAAAAAATTCTACCACGCTAAATAATAATAATACATTTTATTTATAAGCACATTTTAAAGCTCTCAATGACACTTTACTATCACATAACAGGGACAAAAATAAAACCACAAATACAATTCTGTAAAAGAACAGGGGATAAAAATACAGAGCGAATGCAATTTTAAATAGGTGGGTTTTTGAGATGGGATTTGAAGGTGGGAAGATAATCAATATTAAGGATGTTGGAAAGGAAGAGATTCCCAGAGTTTGGGGATAGAGCGGCAGAAAGCCCTGTCCCTCATCGTGCTGAGACGGGCAGGGGGCACACAGAGGTGGAGGGAGGATGAAGATCTGAGAGAACAAGAAGGAACACAAATTTTAAGGAGGTCAGATAGGTATGAGGGTCTAAGTTTGACCGGGAACCATCGGAGCTGTTGGAGGGTGGGACTGATGTGGTGAAAGAAGGGGATTGTGGTGATGATCCGAGCTGCAGAATTCTGGACTAGTTGTACTTTGAGGAGAAATTTGTGAGGGGCACCAACAATAAATGAAGAGCAATAATCAATACGGGAGGTGACGAGACTGTGGACAAGGAATAAAAAAATTGTAAGAGATTATTTAAATAAAATACTGTTTTATATCTCCCAGCATGCACCGCGCACTACTTCTTCTATGGGGCGAAATGGAGTCAGCGGCTACTGACAGTAGTTACGAGACCCATTGTGGGTCAAAATTACTTCACATACTGTATTAGGCACACCGGCCTATAAGGTGCAGGGTCATCTTTTGAAACAAATAAAGGCTTTTGGGTGCGCTTTATATACCGGGAAATACGATAATTGTAATCCAACACATTGTCTGATAAGCTGTCACTCGTTTGCAGAGGTGCATTGATGATGAGCTGAACTCACTCCTTCAAAATGCACGTCTCTGATATGACTGACTCTATCTTGCCCCTCCAAGCCAGTTGTCGAATGCCATTGATGTCTGTCCCATCCAACGACAGGCGCACAGCGAAGAGCTTTCTCACGAGCAAAACGAACGCCGGCGGCTGGAGCGCGACTTGGAGGAGGCGTCGAGCAGGCTGGAGATGGCTCATCAGGAAATCCGAAGGCTCAACAACGACTTAGATACGACCAAAAGCAACAGCCTGGACCCCTGCGGTGTGTTACTCTAATGATGTGTCAATTCTTCATCTTATGTTGTAGTCTGATAGCAACTCTAATTTTCTTCAGGGTGCTTCGACTTACATCTGTTTTGTTTTCATTGTCACCTGCAATGAAATGAATTTGTCAGTTACAAAATCACTTTTTTTTTCTTGTCAGGTTCTGAGCTTCAGGAAACACTCCAAGAACTCGACATTCTCAAGAAAGAAGTGGACAAACTAAAACAGTGCGGTGAGATTGTGGACATGTTGTGAGCGGCATTCAGCTACTACGGCATTGATTTTATACTTCAGTATATTGATAAAAAAGTTTCTTTCAGCCGTCATCTGTACTTTTTGGGGGGGAAAAAAAGAACAGATGACGGCTGAAGAAACCTTTCCATCGATGGACCACTCCTGTACGACTGTGACCCGACACAGACTTCAGCGCTGGTCAGACATCTGGCAATGTTTTCCCTCCCACGAGGGGCAGCATTTGCCTTTTGTACAGCCACTCTAGAAGAGTTCCGATGAGGTCGCTTTCGCGCATCATCGACGTCTTCCTCGTGACGTAGTTTCAAGCAGGTTGTACAGGGAGAACACGAGAAAATAATTCAATAGATGGATACGGGGAGGGTTGACACCAGCCCTGGAACTAATCAAACAAAAAAAACAGCTGAATTATTCTGTCTATATTCACGGTGATGTCACTTTTCAGATATGATGAAACTGCAGCGAGTCCAAGAGCAAAGTGACAGACTAGATGCCGACAATCGAAATCTGAGGGAGCTGGTGTGCTCTTTAGAGTCCCAAAAGAAAATTCTTCAAGAGCAGGTTAGTCTTATTCTATAAATTGATTTGATTTGAATTCATCTCATACCGCAGCTTGTGGGGTGTGTGTGTTTGTGTGTGTGTGTGTGCGTGCGTGCGTGTGTGTGTTTGTCCAGTTGGAAACGAGGGACATGGACCAAGATTCTTCCTTGAAAGTGAATGGGAAGCAAGACAACCGGCGCAGTGAACAACCCGACACATCTGGCTTTTCAACCAAAGAATCAGATCCGACACACAAACGGTAAACGTCCTTCCCAACAGTCTCTCCATCGATCGCACAAACTCGACTGACTGATATTATTCAATGATGTCAGCTGCCATGCAGTGATTGAGGACCGTCTAGTTCAGGTGAGAGAGCTGGAGCGTCAACTCCAAAGGCTGCGCAAGGAGCAGGAGGCCCTGGAAGAAAGGAATGAGGAGCTGGAGGCTCTCCTCGGCGAAGTCCAGAATGCCAGCAAAGAGGAGAGGCTTCGCCATGACGGAGAACTGGAGGGACTCCATCGAAGGGTAATGATCAACTTGACAGAATAGTGGAGAGACTCCAAAGTTGAGTTTTAGGGACATTTTCTTGAAAACTCAGTGGGTGACGTGAAGTGATCACACAGATCAAAAACCTCGAGGGAGAGCTGAAGAAGCAGGAAACTCAAGAGAAAATGTTCAAGAATGGCGAAGAGGTCAAAAGCACGGAGTCCTTCTTGCAGCTCGTAAGGAAGCCTTCTTGTCTGTGTGATCACAATTATTACGATAGCCATCTCAGTATCACATAAATAGACAAGAATGTGTGACACTGAGGCATTTAAATACTGTATACCGTATTTTCTGTACTCTACGGCGCACCTAAAACCTAAAATTTTTAAAAGCTGACCATGCACCTTATAATTCAGTGCGCCTTAGATATGGAATGAACTGATAAAGTAAGATATACATGTTTCGGGTTGAATAAGGTTGGTCATATTGTGAATATGGACATTTATGCGTGAACAACATTGAGTTATTTTGATATTGCTTTAGTCATTATTTGAGTTGGATTTGGATTAGTCTTTATTAGTCTCAAAGTGGAGAAATTTACATTTTACAGCAGCAAAGTTGTGGAAGGAAGCGGATAGGAAAGGAAGACGTAGAAAAAACAAAATACAGGAGCTGCTGGAAAGGCAGCCACTCTTGCGGCGCCATCTTGAAGTCAAAAGAACAAAAAACACACTAACAAAATAATATGACAACACAAAGACACAGTCATTTAATCTTAAGCACTTTCTGGACCCTCTGCTGTATGAAGCAGTTCTCGATGAAAGAGGAGAGAATCAAATCATCCTTTTCATCAGTAGATCAGGAATATCATGGTGAAATGTGCACTTCTGCAACAAGTTAAATTTTGAAAGCAAACACAAAGCTGTAGAATCCATTGATGAAAGAGATTGTCTCACATCTCCTCTCTCATGTAAATCCGCTTCAATTCGAAGCTGCAACATGATTACATTATTACATTTAGCCGCATTATTAAACTTTGCTTTGCACCATTACGGCTGTTCCAATATCATGATTGAACTAACATTTAATTCACCGTAACAGCATTAGAATGTTTGTATATGTTTACCGAATGGATGACAAGTTCCTTTCCACTATGTGATATAAATGTTATATGTTGCCGTAGTTAAAAGATAATATTAATATTTTACATTGGATAAAATAATAAAACAGCTGGTTATTCATTTTGAAAGTGAATGGAGTTGTCGAAAGCGTATTACAGATGGAAAAAAGTTTTAAAATATGTGATTTGTTTAACATGCGCTTTATATTGTGGTGCGCCTTTTAAAGCAAAAAAATACGGTAATTATGTTTGTACATTTCTTAACATTGAAAGCACCAGATAGATAACGACTGGGTCTTATTGTAATCGATTTGTTCAACGGGGTTCTCCTTTGCCCTGTCCCTTCAGTATGTTCACTGGAGGTGCAAGAAATAAAAAGTAATAGAAATTTGGTTGTCGGCAATAAACTGAGAATTGCAATTTTACCCTCTCGTGAAAAATAATAGAAAAATGCCAATTTTGGAATAAAAACATGACCCCCAAATGACATAACACACAGGAGTCAAAGTCCAGGCCCAGGGGCCAAATCTGGCCCGCCAGATAATGTTATTGGCCCAGCAAAAGCAAATCACGCATGTCAAGTGCCATCATGCTTGCTAAAGTCCAAACCAAAATCTCATGTTGTTACATGTAATCCACAATAACAGTCATTATTCTGAACTTTGGATTTGAAAAAGAGATAATCATTACTTTGTTGTGTCTTCTGTATGTAATATTTGGAGGAAATGAAACATTCTCATGGTTTCCCCAAATTCATAACAGCCCTTGAGAGGAAACCGTAACGACAATGACCCACGGCAAAAAACGAATTTGAACCACGAATGACATAACACAACGAAAGCAAGCGTGACATGTCCCTTTTGTCTCAAGCACCTACGGGACAGTGGCCCAGAGAGATTGGCTTTGCTGGAAGCTCGTCTAACTGAGGAGAAGGAGTGGAGGAAACAACTTGAGCTTGATCTCAGTGCTGCTCAGGCCGCCCTAAAAAAAGACAAGGAGGTATTACCACCACATCACATGGCTTCCTATTATAAATATTGCATTTATTTTACCTCACTGTAAATTTTGAAACACTTTTTTACGATTCCAACCAAGGCTTTGCAGATTGGTGAAAGGGAGCTGAAGAAGCTAAGACTTGAGGTCAACAGTCTCACGACCGAATGCCAACAAGGGAAAACCCTCATCAAGGGTCTCAACCAAGTCAAGGGTGAAAAGGCAGTTCTGGAGGAGAAGGTTTGCCAGATGTTGTCTGAGTATTGCTATTTCTGCAATGAACTATAGTAGAAATGGGTTACACTGTGGATGGATATGGTAGAACTTCACCTTGATCATCTACCTTGTATGAGCTCAACCTAACCTGTTTTTTGGCTCTTTCTGCAATTATTTTTTTTTATATACAGTAAAGTCTCGTTATATCGATATTCAAGGGAGTCCGAAAAAATATCGATATAACCGGGACTATCGATATATCCGACCCTGTTTGCATGTAATTTTCTCCGTGCGTGCATAGAAATAGTATCGATATAACCGGGACTATCGATATATCCGATATCGATATAACGAGACTTTACTGTATTTACATTGAGTTATACATCGTGGAACCGAAATATAGATCTTTGTTAAAATTCACGATTGAGTGCACACACGTTTCTTTTAAAACAGTCAAATCAGCCTTACATATTAAAAAAAATAAAAACATAAATTCCCATGCCCTTTGCGTTTCAGTTAGCCCAGATGGAGCGAGCTCACCGTCGACTCCAGAGTGAATCGGATTGTCGCAAAGACAACAATCACCCCACAAAAATGCTTCGAGATAACAAAATACAGGTAGACCAGCTGCAAGAACAGGCTGACCGATTGACCAAAGAATTAATCAGCCTTCAGACAGAACACAACACACTCAGGTTGGTTGGAATTTGAGGTATCATGACAGGATGCAAATTTATTATTATCATTTTTTTACCGGGAGCTTACTTGTCTTGGCTTTTCCAGGAATGAGATGGCCTCTGAGCGGCGGCAGGCCGTTGAGCTGCAGGTTCAACTGAGCGACAGCATCCAGCAGAAGCTGGAGGTTGAAGGAAAAAGAGAGAAACTGGAGCTCGAGATCCAACACCTTAAAGAACAGCTTCTGCGGCATCAGGGAAAACACTTTTCGGCTCATGAAGCGCTTCAGTTTGAGTCTGGTTTCGGTCCAGCGGAGAAGGCTGACCACAAATGCTTGGATCAGGTAACAGCTTTCAACTTTCACTGTCAAAGCTGTTTAGTTCATAAAATAAATAAATAAATAAATGAATGAATGAATGAATAAATAAGCACTTAAATGAATAAATAAACACTTAAATGAATAAATCAA
The DNA here is from genome assembly GCF_051943395.1 of Hippocampus bargibanti. Classification (NCBI taxonomy): domain Eukaryota; kingdom Metazoa; phylum Chordata; class Actinopteri; order Syngnathiformes; family Syngnathidae; genus Hippocampus; species Hippocampus bargibanti. The sequence continues at coordinate 30,383,142 of NC_142734.1, forward strand.
TAAATAAATAAATAAATAAATAAATAGCTAAAAGCATAAATACATTGGTAAATGAATAAATAAATAGATACATGAATAAATAAATAGATAAAGGAATAAATAAATAGATAAATGAATATATATATAGATAAATGAATACATTGCTAAATAAATGAATAGCTCGATAAAAAAGGTACATAAATAGATAATTAAAACGTATCATCTCGGTATATAGTTAGTTTGATGCACTCTCTATAATGAATGATTTAGATCATAAACAGATTCACATTGTTCCGTGTGATGACGTCCGTTGCATGTTCCAACATTTTTGTACGGTTCTTGAAGTTCCGAATACAGCCCAACCGTGAATGATTTAATTTTTCAAATAATCAGGGCTCTCATTTTTATCTTTAATTAAAATCGGGTTCTTAATGGGGTGTTGATATGATTTTATCCCATGTCTCTTTATTTTCTCCTTATTCCCTGGATATGGTCCTGAATCAAAGGCAGAAGAGGCGAAACAATTGAAGCATGACCTGCAAAGGGTCCAGAGCCTCTTCAGCTCCGCAGAACGAGAACTGCGTTATGAAAAGGAGAAGAACACAGATCTGAAGAGGCACAACACCCTGCTGGACAACGAAAAACTCAAGGTGGTTTTCTTTGTTTTTATATATATATATATATATATATATATATATATGTTAGACAGCGACTTCTTCACCTTTTCAAATCGTAGTAAATCGATTTCTAAAAATCTGTGACAGACCACACACAGATTGATTTTTTTTTTATGAAAAGTTTTGTTTGTGCGTGCGTGTGGTGTGTTGTGATTATCGCAGCATGATAAACGTCACACAAAAACAATTCTGCTCCAACATCGCTGTTGAATCCTCTCACGGGTGATCTCACAAATGCAAAGCCAATCAGCCAATTTGCTTATTTGTGCCGATAGTTGCCAAGTGTTTCTGAAGACGACAATGGGCTGGAGCGATATTGACCAAAAGATTGTTGCTGTGGAATATACTTCTTGCCATTTGGTGAATGAATGAATGAATGAATGAATGAATGAATGAATGAATGAATGAATGAACAGATATAGATAAATAAGTAAGCAAATGAATAAATGTAACATAAACAAATGAATAAATAAGCAAATGAATGAATGAATGCATAAATAATTAATACATAAATAGATACATAAATAAGTAAATAAATCAATAAATCAAGCAATAAATAAAGAGATAAATAAATAAATAATCTGTTACGGTTGTCAGGAATTTAGCGTCCTTTGTTGGGAAGGGGTAAAAAGCAATCCAGACAAAAGCAATCCAATTTTTTTATGTTCAACTCAATGGAGGAGTTTGTGGCACATTCAAATAAATGTTGCCCATAATAACATTTCCACTTTCAGCTTTCTGCAGAGCTGAAGCAGGCGCAGACCAAGATTGCCCAGATTGAGCAAAATCTTCACACTCACATGACTGGTTCAGAACATCAGCAACAACGAATCAGAGAGCTCGAGCTGGATTTGGCACGCAACTCAGCCGCCCGTGGTGTCGCCAACGGTCTGCAAGAGGAGTTGCAGGCCGAGAGGGCCAGGGTCATCACTGCTGACAAAAAGGTCAGTGTTGGGTGTGTGGGGTGGGTGGGTGTGGGGGACTCCTGCATCACATTGTGACCTCATTGTTGGATCGCTTTCAGGGAAATGAAGGTAATGTTCCGGATCCTGACCTTTACCTTCTGCCGTTGTCTTTTATTTTTCATTGAAATTTTTAGGAACATATTTTCCATTGTATTAGGTCAGGGGTCGGGAACCTTTTTGACTAAGAGAGCCAAGTACTCAAAACGCCGTGCCATTTTATCCTTCAATCAGCCAAATTGATGTTCATAGATACAATCTTATTCCATTTTAGTCCATCGATCCAGAAGATCCGAACCTGGGCTCTTTTTAGCACTTTGTCTCAGGTGATGTCATAGTTTTAGTGAGACTGAATAGCGCTGGTTTGTGATCCGCTGCGTTTGCTTATAACGACAGGTGATGGAGCTCCAGCAACAGCTCAAGACGACACAACACCTGCTGCGCATGGAGGAAGCTCGGTCCAGTGAAAGCAGCCGCCTGGAACGAGACAGCAAAGATTTGTCTGACACTTTATCGTCTTTGCGAGCCCAACAGCAAGAGGACAACATCAAAAGGTCCTAACATAACCCAGAAATTGGATTGGATTGGATTGGATTGGATTGGATATGCCTTTATTAGTCTCACAGTGGAGAAATTTACATTTCACAGCAGCAAAGTGATGAAAGGAATGAAATGCAACCTAATGACATTTTTGACCATTCCCATATCGTCAACTGCAGCCAAGCTGACCCCCACTGCCCATCTGTCTTTTGAAGGAAGCTCTTAGAGCAGCGTGAAGAGGAGCTCCAGCACCAAGTACGTTCTCTGAGATTGAAGGAGGCCTCGCTCACCAGAACTAACGCCGAGCTCAGCCACCGGGTGCAACAGATCGAGGCAGAACTTAACAGGGCCCGAGAGGAGGTACAGAACGTCTTCATTGTTGCCATGATATCACCTTACAACAGGGGTGTCCACATTTTTTGCAGAGGCCAGATTTGTTGTTTTAAAAAGGTAGGGTGACCAAACTTGGCAGACGTTCTTTACATATTAACAGCAATTCATTTCAATAAATTGCTTCACATTGAACTCTAACCCCTTCACTGCCTGTCGATGTGCAAAAATGTGTACACTCCAGTGCCAGGGTTTTTGTCATTTTCACTCAAATTGCAGGACCCTCAGAATATTGAGTTTTAGGACTACATAAACATTCAATGCAGTGTAAGAAACCTTAGACTCTCTTTTGTGATCAGAAAAAAGAGCTAATTCCTAAGTTATATGGGTCTGGAGGTATCTGCAATGGAAATGTGGGCGGCTGTCCAGAAGGCAAATGCTGCCCACTCGTGGGAGGGAAAAACATTGCCAGAGGTCTGACCGCGGCTTTATTCGCACTCCACCCCTAGACAAAAAACAAACCTGAACAAATTCGGGAATGGCGCTCCACGCCGTGATTTTCAATTCCTGAATACATTCGAAAATTGCAGTGAATGAGATAAAAAAAACAGACACAGTCTCTTGATAAATGAGGCAGACACAGTTGTTCCGTATTTCATTGAAGAAATAGTCAAATTTCCACCCACCCATGAACCCTCGGCCGTCTGAGTCAACTTTGCTCCTTTTGTGTATTGTCGCCTTTTTAGAAAATTGGGGGAGCTCTTCAGTCAATGACTCCTGTACTAATTTACTGTTTCTAAATGTGCCTCTAGATGGCAGCCCTTGGCTCACGCAGGTCACAGAACTACTGCCCAATGTATTAATTCTACATGCGGGCCTGACATGACGTAGGCTGCAGGCCGAATGAAAATTGACCACTGGCCGTATTTGGAAAAGCATGATCTCAAATTCCAAGGAAATGTCCTCCAAAAGTCAAATATAAATTGCCACTAGGAATTTACAAAAAAAACAGACAACCGAGCTCGATCCCAGTTTCAATTCTTTCGTTTCAGGGTTCATCTTCTTGTATCCATAGTTATTCTATTACACCCTTGACTCTCCACACAAGCGTGTCTCCTTAAAAAAAAAACATTTTTTTGCCCCATCCGGTTTAGACTGATGGCAAGTTTATTTTGTCTTTTAGATAAAAGATTACCAAGCCTCTTGTCGCAGACTGAAGAATGATCTGGCAGCTAGTCAGCTTGACTGCGACAGAATGCAGGGAGAGCTCAAGCAAGTTTTTGTGCAGCTGAACACGTACGTCAGGTCAGTCCAAAATCTCATTCTTACATGGAATGTAACTTCAAACTTTTTTTTCAGCATTCGCAAATAAGATCATTTCATGCGTCGTACGTTAGTTCGAACTTAACACGCGAAACGATGATGTTTTGAGTTCAAAGCCATGAATCGCGATTCCAACCAGGAAGTACAACGAAAAGCAGAGTCGGCACAAGACCAAACTACATCAGGCTAAGCAGATCTTAATCCAAGCCACCGCGCAACGGGACAACGCCATCCAAAAACTGGAGAATGACTTAGCCCTAGCCGCCGGTCTCTTGAATAAGGTCAGGATGATGCTTCCACGTGCCGTCATATTTTGTCACTCAAAATAAGATGTGTTGAAATGCCCCAAACCTACAGGAAAAGGAGAGCACCCATAATGTGATGGAGGAAAATGAGAAGCTCTTGGAGGAGAGAAGGACGCTGTTGCTGAAGATAAGCGAGGCGGAGGAGATGGGCAGCAATGGCATGAGGGCGGCCTGCACCGTCCAACACAGGTACAACACAGGCACATTTTTTTACCTTTCAACAGCATAATTGCAGTGTCTGAAACTCATGACAAAAAGTTAGCGGACACCCGGGCAGACAACTCTGAAAAAGTTGCCTGCCCCATTTTTCACAACATGAAACACAATAAGCTGACTAATCGCAAAAAACAAAAAACATTGTTCCGAAGTATAAAGGATTTTTTTTAATGAAGTACCTACCACAAATGCTCCCTTGCTTAAAGGACAACCAACGTCACTTTTTTGTTTCTTAACTGACATCAGAAAAACGTTTTATAGCATCTAAAATACCCAAAACACGCAGTATGATATTTTTAGTCAAATGCAAAACACCAATAAAAATGACTGAAAGTGCCCAAAATCTGCAAAAAAATGAACCCGGAAGTGGCCAGTTTCAAACGGTCCCGCCCCCTTGTTCGTGACATCACCCCAAGACATCTTGCCTTGCTGGAGAATCAAAACAATGGCTTCAGATTCGGAGAATATGATTTCTTGTGACTCATCCATTTATGAATATGATTCAAATAGTTCTGAAGAGGAAAGCATACATGTTTGCAATCGATTAACTAATTTATTCCATGCCATTTTGAGGTATCTGGGGGCGGGAAATGTAGCACAAAAAGAGGCAGAAAATGGCGACAAATGCCAAACGAACGTTCGTTTGGCAATTTACATACTCGGCACAGCAGCCAATCAGAAGCCTGTTTCGTGCTTCGGACTATACCGTGACTGTAAAGTGTACTTGAAAGTTTTGAAAGGCGCTTAGAAAGAGGAATCCAAGTGGCTTGTAGCAGTTTGCTTGTAGCTTTTGCTTTATTGAATAAAACAAATGTTTGATTTTTAAAAAATCTTTTTTTTTTTCTTGAAGTTGTTGGCCACCCGGGCCGAGATGTTTTGAAAATTCTACGCCCGACGTAAAAGTTGTACGCCCTGGGCCTCTGAGCAGACGTTATTTCAAACACTGATAATTGACAACCTTTCCCTCGGATGATTCAACTAGTTGAGAGTAGCCGTCACAGAAAAACTCGCACCAAAGGAATAATGTCTCTCCAAGGGTCATTGTCTTAGAAGCAGAAAACGGGCGCCTGCAGGATCAAACTTTGAGGCTGTCCAATCAGGTCAGTTCCTTGGAACGTGCCTTGAGGAACGCCAACTCCTTCACCTGCAATGAGGTAACACACAACTGCACACGCTCACACAACGACACGCAAACCGAGCGTTCTATCTCAACCTGTGTTTTATGAATTGACTGTCAGAGTGTCTCTCTTCTACTCAGTTGAACACATTAGCGGTGTCCATTGAACAGAATTCCAAGAAAGCTCTTTGTGACAGCGTCATTCAAACATCAAATTTAAGGTACCATTCTACAAAGAAGGAATCATGATTGTGAAATGCCACATTTCAACCACATTTGTTTTTACACCAGCCTCACATCACATGACCCTTGGGACATGTTGGACGCCATCTCCCGCGGCAAGTCTGAGAACGCGTCGGACGGCACGCGAGCGTCCGTTTCCTCGCATCAGCCGCCAGAACAAGGCTACCTCAACCTTGTTTCGCCACTCTTCGCTCCTGACACGACCGCGGAAAGTCCAAATAGCAGTGAGGACGCATGATAGGAAGTGGAAGGAAAGTAGTAAATATTATATTTGAAAATTGTAAAGAGCAATACATTGGGAAGACTAAACAAATTCTCAAAATAAGACTTTATCAACATCGCAGGGATAATACTAGTGGACCTCAATCTGCAGTACATATGCACCTAAAAGCTAGCAACCACTCATTTGACGACAATGAAGTTAAAATCTTAGCGAAAGAACATCGATGTTTGAAAGGGGAGTAAAAGAAGCTATTTTCATAAAACAGCAAAATCCTTCCCTTAACCGTAATGGTGGGGTGAGGTTTCTTTTGGAATCGTTCGTATTATAGACTGCTTGGGCAACATAGGCCGGTCGTCAGTCAGGAAGCAATCAGTGGAGCCGCAGGGATTAGTCCTCTGCTCCCCCCAACCTGAGAGCAGGCACCAATCATAGCAGAGTTACCGCCACGTCTGGACAGTAGCGATAGATATATATAGGGTCGAAACTACCAGTAAGACTTTAGTTTGCTGACGAAGCTTCTTGGATAAGAAGCGAAACGTCGACACCTTCAAAGAAGTACAGATGATGGCTGAAGAAACCTTTTCATCGATGGGCCATTCCTGTACAACTGAGAGCTTACACAGACGTATTATATTTGGAAAAAAAAACTTTCATGATAACAATAACAATAATAGCACACCAGCAGAAGACTTCCACTGCAGTTAAAAAAAAGTATTAAAATGACAGATTCTTATTGTCATTCTAATGTTAATGCAACGAGATGTCTGACAAAGTATTTCAGGCCAGTGAATGTTAAAATGATAATCAACTGAGATTTTAAAGCACTTTATCACAAGCATGTTTACATTGAGGAAAATGTAGGAAGGGAATCATGGTGATCTTTTTTTTTTTCAAAACCACAATTTGTACTTTTGTGTTGACAGTGTTATACATTTACCAATTATTTTTTTTTATCTATGCCATAACATGCACTAAGCAGCGACGACATTCTGACGATGACGTGAGATCATGATAGCCAATAATAGAGCTGCGTCAATGTTTCTGCCTTTACAAAAGGCTGACGTGAAGCCAAAACTTCTTAGCTCACAATTGTTTTAACTCATTAACTGCCAGACGATGTGCAAAAATGTGTCCACTCCAGTGCCAGGGTTTTTGTCATTTTCACTCAAATTCCAGGACCCGCACAATATTGAGCTTCAGGACTACCGGTACTTAAACATTTAATGCAGCGTAAGAAACCTTAGACTCTCTTTCATCAGAAAAAAAAGAGTTAATTCCGAAGTTATATGGGTCTGGAGTTGAGAGTTTTGAAAGGCGCTTATAAATGAAATGTATTTTTATTATCTGAGCTTGAAATGGGGGCAACTGTACAAATTACAATCCATACATATTGATTTATAAAACGCTTTAACAGCTGTAACAATGTAAAAAGCAAATGCTGCCCGTGGAAGGGAAAAACATTGCCAGAGTTCTGACCAGCACTTTATCGGCAATCCCCGCAAGAAAAAACAAAACCTGAAATAAATTCGGGAGTGGCGTTCCACGTCATGCATTTCAATTCCTGAATAAATTCGGGAAAGGCAGTGAGTAAGTTAATATTTTTTCACAAATCTTTACTTTTGTATGGGTGCTATTTTTTTACGTTTTTTTATGACAAAAAATGACGTGTTTCACAGGACAGCGTTGATACATGAATCCCGACAGGCCCTTGAGTTATGTCAGCTCTTTGGGTCCAGTCCATTTAAGCATCTTTGAAAAGGTGGGGCTCACTAAAAGGTACCATTGCATCGCCGTATATACAATAAGTAAACGTGCCAAAATGACAAAGTATGACTTTGTCTTGCTGCTGTGTGATGAGGTAGATGTAAAGAACCTTGACTGAGTAAATGTTTTGTTTTTGTAAAAAAAACACCACACAAATGTGTTGATGTATCTTTCTCTGCATTGTGATGTCATGAGAGGCTAGCTCTCAGCAGGGCAGGACAAAGAGTGCAATGGGTTTGAATGCAAACAAAGGTTTTAATAAGGGGTAAGGGGTTCAGGGGGAATTCACAGACACACAAAAAAAGCAAGAATAGCGTCCCTTCCAATTCTTAAATTATAACAAAGTCTCTTTTGAGGATGAAACTGAAAATGGGGTTCTTTTCCATGTATTTCGACACCTCACCCTCTTGATGTCCTTCCTAGGTAGCCTAGCCACCATTAGCAAGGTCCCAAATCCGGTGTTCCGTCCTATGGTCCCAACTGGGGCTCAGTTCCATGCAGCAATCCGTTTCTCGGTCTTCCTCCACAGAGGACAACAATGGAGCTTGTCCCTCCCTGGCCACCACTCAGAGGCTCTCTGGTCTTAAAAGCCTTGCATGGCAATCAAGCCATGATCAGCCACAGGTGTGGGGTTTGGACTGCTGCCTTCCACCAAGTGGGTGCCAAAACTCTCACTGGGTAGAGCCTTTTTAGGGGAATATATTTCCCCTCCAGGACCTAGCCTCTCGTGACATCACAGCGTGTTTCATTTTCAAACAAAACCAAAGCAGACTGCGCAGAATTTAGAACGGTCTCTTTATTAAAGAAGGTAAAGTTACAAAGGTTTTTTGTAGTTGTTTTTTTTTAACTTTGAATACTGCTAACCCATGGGTTAACGTTTCAGTCTTGATTGTGCATATTTAGTTGTCTTGAAAAATTATATGAAGCCACAATGCAAGACTGGGTGGGGGCAGGAAAATAAAGTTTCATCAATCTACCCAATAATTTTTTCCATCAAGAACTGAGGTTAGACAATTATCATACAGATTACAGCTCCATGCAGGAGGGCACAAAAAACAATGAATGCTTACAGGACTGAATACTGCATGAACACAATAAAGAGTAATGGAGATGGGATGAGAAAAGAATTAAGGCTTACATGTCAAATAACCGATATAAAAGATTAATAACATACAAAGGTCATCTTTTTTTCCCCTCTTCTAACAGACCATTTTGATGAAACTTTTAAAAATAGATATTATAAATGACTAAAATGTTATACAGTACAATAACATGAACATTCTGCCCATTCTCCAAAAGAGAGTTATGTCAAAATTTGCCCAGTCCCGAAACTTCCACTTGGACTTTTTCACCGTTTAGTTATGTACACCGTTCGCAGTTCCTTCTCGGACGTGACGTTTCGCCATTGCACTGTTTCACAAGTGGCCCGATGGATATAGCGTACACCATTAGTACCATCAATTGGTTGAGCAGTACAACAGAAACAAAACCAACAATACTGTCTTTGCAGTCGAAATACTACACAAGAAAACAAGGGGGGGAAATGAAGGTGTCAAGAAACTTGCCATGTACAATATACGTATTTTGGATCATGTTCACTGCATTTGACTTTTTTCTTTTTACTTTCAAAATTGCCCTCGCCCAAACAAAATGTACACACCTCATAATAGTGAACATTTTATAGCTTTTTTAAGCTAAATTCAGTATTTATGGGGGGGAAGCGGGTCTGTACCCCCTTACCCAAAATGGGTTCACATACTGTAAGTGGTGCGCATGTGTGCATGCTAATATTAAAAATAGCTGCTCTTGTTCAAGTCTCCCATCGCACATTTGCACACCAAGAATTTCCAAAATGACATGGGTATGTATGGGTCTGGAGGTCATGGTCATAGGTACGGGTGGGCGTAAGTCGGATGTTACCTGTATAGTGACTTCACACTTGAGTTTATGTGCATGTAAAAACAAAAGAAGTTTATCCTTGATTTGTATTGATTGTTTTTAGTAAGTACGGTTGATTCGACCGAGCACCAATTTAAGTTTACAGCAACGAAGCAGTCTTCCTGTTGATGTGATCACCAAGGTGCCATCAAAGAGCAAATGAAGGATTGAGGTGCAGGTGAGACCTTTGCTTCCCTTTCATTCTTCCCCCACTCACATTAATTGAACAATACAATCAATAAATGCTTTCATTGTCATCCATGATTGCCTCTAGAAATTTCAACGACCCTGTCAACATGTTCTTGAACAACCGTGTGAGTAAAACAAACAACAGTAGAGCCTGTTTTCTTTTTTTTCCCGTCTTCTGTTCCTAGCTGCCAAAGATAACAAATGCCCTTTGGCGTTTTTAACCAACCAAGCAATTTGAGCCAACGCAACAAGGCCTACAAAGTGCTTCAAGATTCTCTTTGGATGTTTCCAGAACACACCCAGCAAATATTTTGACAACTTGATCAATTCTTTTTTTTTCTGTGAGAGGAATTAATGATCCGGCACACCATCAAATCCGATCTAACATAGAAGAAGGAGGAGGAAAAAATATTTGAAGGACCATGACGTATCATCTACCCTTTGCCAAAACAGGCGCAGGCTGTTTCCATAACGCTTACAAAAGTGCTGATTAAATCTGACGCAAGATATTTTTCGCCACTCCCCTGTCCACTGAACATCTTGCTGTATTCTTACATTCACTAAATGGCGTCCCCGTTTCAGACTCCAGTACTTGTACGCATACGTCAGCTGTCACAATGTCAACCTTATGTAGATGACCGCAGGAGCAGGGCCAGTGAGGCTCTCGCCGAACATGGACCCTGAACAGATCCCATACACTGCGCCAGGCAGCTCAGATATGGGATATCCGTATGGGGATCGTGGGGGACTCGGTCCTCTCGGGGGACTGATGGCTCACTAGGTGGTCCACCGCTGTGTGTTTGGACATGTGCTTCATAAGGTAGGTCTCCTGCAAGGATAGACATGATACATTGTGAGGCACGCTGATGTGTGAGGCCCGTATACTTTGCAACTATATCAACTGGAAAAATCGCAGTAGATGTTTGTGAGCTCCAGGAGTCATCAATTAGGTGTATTGTGAATCAGAATCAGAAAACCTTTAATCGTCCCACAATGGGCAAATTTGCAGTCCACGGCAGCAATTTGAAAGGGGATGGGGTAGGGGGGGGGGGGGGTGAAAGGATGAAAAAAAAAAGATTCTCAGCATGGTAAAAAATGTCTATTTTTCAAGTGTTTTCATATACAGGGTGCACTGCATTATAAGGTGCATATAGGGTCACCCCCTCCTGCCCACCCTGACAGCACTGGGTAGCTCCTTCAGCCAGAGACTATTACAGCCGTACTGCAAGAAGGAGAGGTACCGCCGCTCGTTCCTACCGACTGCTGTCAGGCTTCGCAATTCTCAATAATCATGTGAAAAAAAAAAAACAGGACACTTGTAAATATGGGTTGATGCAATACAGCTACATATATCAATATGACTTTCTTGATACTTGCACTATGTACAGTTTTTTTTTTATGAAATGGTTTTGCACATTTACAGTCTACAGTTGACATTTTTATCTTGCTACGCTTAGAATATCTTGTTCTCTATCCTTTCACCCTCCCCCACCCCATCCCCTTTCAAATTGCTGCTGTGGACTACAAATTTCCCAATTCTGGGACGAATAAAGGTTTTCTGATTCTGAAGCTACAATAGCGGCTGCAGTTATGAATTCACTAGATCAGGGGTCGTGAACCTATGGCTTTTGATGATTGCATATGGCTCGCCGATAAAACTAAATACATATTGTGTATTTGTTTACTTACCGAGGTGTACGCCCGGCCACATATGCTACAGCAATAGGACTTGGCGTTTTTGACGGCATGCGCAGACAAATGGATCTGCAACGATGCCGAGTCGGCGTAGGAACGGTAGCAGTTGGGACATTTGTACGGCTTGTCTTTGTTGTGTTGCCTCTGGTGAGACTGGAAAGGAACATTGGTCATTATTTTGTTTTTAATCATCATCTGGACCCTTGACTTATTGTCTCCCTCAGCAGATCGAAGCGAGAGGGGTGGAAATAAACCGACCTGGAGATTTGACAGCTGGGTGAAAGCTTTTTCACATCCGGAGTGAGCGCATTTATAAGGCCGGTCGCCAGTATGGATTCTACGACAGAGGAAGGGGAGCAAACCAAGTCAGGATGAGTGTCCAGTTTCTATTTGAAAATGTCAACTGGATTGGCAAAGATTCTCTTTGAAGGCCGCCAACATCTAACCGACCTGGTGTGCTGCTGCAGATGTGAGAGCTGACGGAAAGAGTTATCGCAGTAGGAGCAATGATACGGTTTAATGCCCAGGTGGATACGCAGATGTTGGGCCAGGTACGAGGCGTTGGCGAATGTCTTGGAGCAGTGGGGACACTTGTGCGCTTTGATCTCGGTATGAGACTTGGAGTGGATCTGCATCTCCGACTTGGTCAGGAAGGTGAGTGGGCACACTTTACACCTGATACCAAAAAAAAATGCAGCGTCAGGTTTATGAGCACTTTGAGTGTTTGTTATTGATCATATCACTCAAGTTGTCATTTTTCACTCAAATTAGTTTTTTTCACTCAAATTACAGTTCATTAAAAACAATACATTTTATTTCTAAGCACCTTTTTAAAATTTTTAGGACTACATTAACATTCACTGCAGTTTAAGAAACTTTACTGTGAAACTAATAAAGGCAAATCCAATCCAAAACTAAGACTATCTTTCATTAGAAAGACAACTTTCATTAGAAAAAAAGTTGAGGATGATTTTATTTGGCTCGAGAGTTGTCTTGTCGGTTGTCCTTTAATAGTCAAAGCCATTTGCAAAATAATTCTCGATTCTGGCCATTGATCGAGGATTGTTTTTTAACCTGCACAAAAAAAAATGCGTACAGTGGGCTTGATTGATTTCAGTGGATAAATATTTTTCAGAATGATCATGATGAATATGTTTTTAACATTTTAAGCCTCTACTCTCGGCTGAGTACTGCGTACCATTTAATTCACACGCTGTCTGTAGTTGGGCTACCATTAATGTTACATCTTGATTTAATATGGCTTTTTTAAACACAGGAAAATCAATATGAATGATTGTGTCACAAAAACAATTGTTATTGATTCACAATCCACTTAGTGAGGCACTAACGCAGTCAGAGCAGAGACTTGTTGGTGTCTCAACGATGAAGAGCAACAGCCGACGTATTTAAACCCCAGGCGGTCGGAGTTATGCGCACTAATGTGCTAATGTAAGGTTTAGATACTTGTTTCATTCAGAATACTCTGTTCACGAAAATTAGGGTGGAAGTGAGCTCAACATAAATACATGAAATTTTTTGGGGGGTGAAACAATAGTAACTTTGAGCATCTTACCTGTATGTTTTGCCTTCTTTGGCTGGGAGAGTGACACAACCCTGGTCTGCTAGAATAGGGTAAGGGACCACCAGTAAAGGACCTGACGCGTTCTCAGCTTTGATCTTTTTTCGTCCCCGTGTTGCCTTGGGTGGGGGACCCAACAGTCCTGCCAGACCTCCAACTTTCATTTGGTCCATTCCAGGACCACTCGCCAGCCCGGAGATAATGTTGAGAGAGGGGGCGCCACCCAAGCGGTTTTGGCTGCTGGGGATTGGCGTCGTGGGGGTTTCGGCCTCGGAGGTGATGTGGCTTTCGGGTCGGGATGAAGGAGCTGGACCTGCGGTGGTGATAAGCAGGACAGTTCTATTGCAAACAGTGAATACAGACAGCATTTTTTTGTGACGTTGTAATGACATCTGCTTGATGGAGAACATTTGGAATTTCAATGTTGGCTTGGCAATTTTGATCCAAGTGATCAAGACTTTGATGGATTAGTGCAAGGGTGTCAAACTCATTTTTTTGCACGGGCCACATTGTAGTTGCGGTTGGCTCTCGGGGGCCGTTATTAATTTGGGGAAGCAATTACAATGTTTCAACACCTGCACATAATACATGGAGAGCACAGCAAATAACATGATGTGGCGGGCCAGTTTTGGCCTGTGGATTCGTGGATGAGGATTGATCAAACTAATAATAAAGTGAGTACATTTTAAAATCATTCAAGTACAAACAAACTCAATTTTGCTCCCGCTATCTTTGAAAAAAGACAAACATACGCTTAGGGGACATGTATGCTCCTGTAATGTTCAAGCTAGCGTACATTCTACCATCCCAGCGTCCAATAATCCAACGTGTCTTGTATATGTGTTAAACACAGAAATATAACCCGTAATTGACACGCTGTCTTTTAATGCGGTGCGCCGTATGATCGTGAAAATACGGCAGTCGGAGCCACGGATGTATACACTTTCCTTGAAGGGTCTGTGTTATTTGGGCACCACATGCGGAAACAATACCAAACGCAGAGACAATGCCAATTTTAGCTACCACATCCATTTACTGTCAAGGTACAATATGCAGTACTACCTGAGCGATGGTTGGCGCGGGCGTGTTGCTCACTCAACGTCCTCATGTGCCAGTCCTCCCATAACCCTTTGGCCTTCGCAGCCAATTTCTCATCCATACTTCCATCTGGAAGTTAAAGGGGCGATACCAAACGTTATTTATATCTTTGACCTTTGCTCATGAAAGATGAAAGAGGAGAAACCTGTTACCTGGTCCAGAGCTGGAACCTGAACGAGCATGGTGAGCGATGTCAGATTGCTGCTGCGGGTGTTGGCCCGGCAGCTGTGGTTTGGGACCCGGCATGGCATGCTGGGAGCCGGCTTCTTCTGAGGATGAGGTGGGCACCAACAAAGGTTGCTGGGAAGGGGTGGAGGTAGGGGGCATATGCAGGGGTCGGATCTTCTCGGCCATCAGTTGCTCCTTGATCTTGTTGATGAGTACCAAATTATCCAGCTGAAAAGTGTTAATGGGTCATGCTCAACAGAAAAATGACACTGTGATTCTTCTCGGACACAAAGAGTGTTCGATCCGCCCCGCCATCTAATTCTTAAAAAAAAAATAGAATAAACCTCATTTCATGTAAAAGCCGCAAAATTTTAAGTCTCATAATGCATTAATAAACTTTTTCTACAGCGTTTAATACAATCCCCCCCCCAAAAAAAAAAATCAATCTAGTAGCTTTTACATGCCCACGATAGAAGATGGAAACATCAGAGATAAGTGAAAAGCTGACTTACCTGGCCAGGCATGGATGGTGGGGGTGGCCAAAAATAAGGGTTGTTAAATCGAGGCTCTGCCATCCTAAAATTCAAAACATCTCATGAGGTCAGAGCAGGGAAAAGAGTCATTTTACTTAAAATAAGTAGTCTAGTCTTACTTGATGTATTTATTTTGAAGAGTATTTTTTGCAATGGAATTCATCAAAATATTTGTATTGATAAAACATTGTGTACAACTCGTCATGAGGATAAAAAAACTAATGAACATTGGATAAACTGAGACGTCATGCTACAGAAACACAAGTTTGCCTCAACGAGTTGCAATTCAAACATCATTCAATTTAAATAAATTTAAAAAAAAACTGGACCGCTTTGCCGTCAGCGTTAGTTTTTAAATGTAGCTGGTTTTGTTAATTAATCTGTCCTATTACCGGTCCTCCTTTCTTGGTAACGCAATATCTCCGTATAGCAATTGGTCGATCTTGGGGCTGGGGGGAGTATTATTATATTTTTTTTATTTATTTGAAACTTGGGCTTCGGGTGGGCCCGGGTTCGACCACCCTCCGAAACTCAATTCTGAGACTGTGGGGGCGTTTCGCAGCTCACATTTTCGACCCGACCTCGACGGTCCCTCTAAAACATTCCCAAACAAAAGAGAAACAAAAATGGCAGCCTTATTTTTATTAGGCGGGACGCCATATTCTGCAGTCTTCTTGTCCCTGCCCCCTCCCCAAAAATGTGGTGAGCGTATTGTGGCCGAGGACGTGTAGCATTTTGAACGTGTTTATCGCGTCCATGTTACCGTGATGTATTGTTTACGGCCCCTAGCAGCTTTGAATAGCCCGGCCTCCCCACCCCTTAAAAAAACTGACACTTCCTACAACAACCATGCCCAGTCGAGGGGGGAGGGAGAAAAAAAGCAGCGCGGAAACAGAAGACAAGATGCGGTCTCCATTAACGAACACCTATCGTTCCTCTAAACAAAGATTCGACTATGCAGTGAAAGGACCAGGTGCCATCTTAACCAAATCCCACTTTAATGCGCTTCTTTCTTTCTTTTTTTAAATTCTAGAACTTTTGAACGAATGAAAAAAAACGGCGGCTCCTATTTTTTTTGTGCACGGTCCTGCCGCTTGGAGTAAACAATCGAAAGAAAATATACGAAGGGATTAAATACCTTTTAGTCCTGACTGCAGGTATTGTCTTGCGAGTACAGCTTTCATATACAGTACACATAAAAAAACGAATAAGGAAAAAAAAGGCTGGTTGTTCTTTCTGCCTGCCTCCAGTTCAAGCAACGCTTCCGGGTCGCTTTGTTCACTTCTGGGTGCTACCGGTGCTGCAGCCTCTGGATCTACCAGCACGCACACACGCTCCAAAAAATTGAGGAAACAGACAGTTTGTTTAAATAATTGAATTCAAATATATGTTAAACCT
This sequence comes from Hippocampus bargibanti, assembly GCF_051943395.1. Classification (NCBI taxonomy): domain Eukaryota; kingdom Metazoa; phylum Chordata; class Actinopteri; order Syngnathiformes; family Syngnathidae; genus Hippocampus; species Hippocampus bargibanti. The sequence continues at coordinate 30,399,419 of NC_142734.1, forward strand.
CTACCCTGTTGTGATACATACAATACAATACAGTAAAAAGCTTGTGTTTTTTTCTGCCAGTTTGTGGCAGCTTCACTTGAGAGAATTTCTTTTGTCAATTCATTCCTGCATGCGTGTTGTTGATTTATATCATAACAAATGTGTGCAAGGAAAGAAAACTATTAAGGAAAAGGAAAGCGGCAAAACAAGAATAAATACGCTAAAAGCCAGTCCAGTATATTTTAGTTCAAAAAAGCATTGTAAATAGGTGTGCATAGTTTTCTTTTTTGTTTCAAAATATTATGTTGATGATCAGGACAATTACTGCAAAATGTAAATGCAACAAAATTGCAAATAAACACACAAGGTTATATTAAACTACATATTTGTACTGGATTATTCCTACTGATCATTTACTCCTGGTTATGGGCCCCCTCGCCATCTGTGCTGGTGTAAGGAATGAACTGGAGACATTCTCAGCCGATTTGGGGCAAGAAGTGGTTGACATCCTTGTGGCGCCGACAATAGATACAAAGTTAAAAACAATTGCATCACCTTTTGAGCTGGGATTCATTTTTAGTATTTCAGCGTCTTATTCTATACCGGTCTTGATTATATGTATGTGTTTGAAACATTGTTTTAAATGTTGATGAATTGAATTGAAGTGCCATCAGTGAGCCGTGAAATGACAAAGTTGTGGTGTACAGTTGCCTCGGCAACCACCAGGCTCACCAGAACCACACCTCAAACGCGCTGGTAAGTCCGAAATGGAAGGAGGGAGAAAAAACTTATGGGGCGTTTGATGATATTTTGGATGTCTTTGTCTTTGTGCTCACATTTTCAGCTATTGTTGCTCGACGACCAGGTTGAGGTGTCCTAGCAACACCAAGCCGAGCACGATTGAATTACTATAAATGGGCCCCGTGTGTTTCCCCCGGTGACCTGGTGCATACCGGCCGTATGTATCCGCAGGTGTTGTTGTTTTTAAAAGATGGCAAGAAAGTCTGGGATTCTGCAAGTGTTGATCGGTCTGCTGCTGAATATTGAAAGCAGATGTTATTTAAGGAAGAAATTCAGGTAGGTGTGAAAAAAACACTTCTAAGGGAGTTTCGCATACCTTAGCCAAAAGAATCACAGAATATAACACCAACACATTTTTAAAGCACAATTTGGTCATATTTAACCTTTGAGTGAATAGTATCATTTCAAAGTGAATATATATATATATATATATATATATATATATATATATATATATATATATATATATATATATATATATATATATATACAGTAAAGTCTCGTTATATTGATATCGGTTATATCGATAGTACTGCTTATTACGATACTATTTCTATGAACGCAAGGAAAAAATTTACATGCCGCAGGATCGGATATATCGATAGTCCGGTTATATCGATATTTTTTCCGACTCCCGAGAATATCGTTATAACAAGACTTTACTGTATATATATATTCATTCATGTTTTGAATATTTTAGTATCATGAATATACTAACTCATAGTGCTTACATCACAGGTGTCAAAGCCAAGGCCTGGGGGCCAGATCCGACCCGCCACATCATTTTATTCAGGCCGCGAAAGCAAATCAGGCATGTCAAGTGCCATGATGCCAGCTAAAATCCGAACTAAAATTTCAAATTGTCATATGTAAACCATAACAGTCATTATTCTTGACTTCAGATTTCAAAACTAGTTATTCATTAATTTGCTCTGCACTATGTAATATGTGGAGGGAATGCAACATTCTAATGGCTTCAACAAATGAATAATGGCCCCCAAGAGGAAACCATAACTACAATGTTGCCCGCAGCAAAAAAAAAAAAAATCATTTGACACCCTTGCCTTACAACCACAATACTGCATTACATCACAAGTGATCTGAAAATTATGAACCAATCCCATCTTTGTTTCACAAATGATTTATAACTCATACTGCGTGGTGTTATTAGTGACATTTGATCCTTCAGTAACAAATGATGGTATCTGCCAGTACGATCTATGAATTTTAACTTTTGTGTCGGCAGGTTTCGACTGTGCCGGTGTGAAACCGGTAGAAGATAATAACCATGACAGCGCAAGTGAAAGCCAGCGTTAAAGTTTCAGTTCTTTGCGAGGACGCAGACAAGTTGCTCGAGGCCGGCGAACTGGTTCAGGCTACCTCCCTCTACATGTCAGCTTTCAGTACTCATGCATCGACAACCGTGTCCCACATGCGCAAAATGGAGGTGTCTGACCTCCAGAGTGTCATCTCAACCCTGGAAAGTTGGCTTGACCATCACCAGGAGATCCAACCTACCAAAGGTCTGACCCAAGGTCTGGTCGCTGTCTTTCTGTCCACGCTCTGTCCAACTAATCTATCGGCCACCATTTTCAAAATGGAGTCCCTGCTTCAGAACGGCGGGCAGGGTTGCGAGGAGATTTTTGCTCGCTGTACTTCTCTGCTTGAGGGTAAACGAAAGCCAAATACAGATGACATTTGGTGTGTGGCGCTGGAGATTACCCGCGCCTTGGCCTGTTTGTTGTCAGAAGCCCACCAAGTCAAAGGTCTGAAGATTTATCTCAACTCATACAAGAATCACAAATGCGAAACTGTAAAACTCGTCAAGAATAGACAAGCTTCTCAAATACCGCAAATAATGAAGGCCTTTACCGAGCAAATGCATCACTGGCATCCGTCCTTGATGCTGGATAGCAAATCTGAAGTGAACGAGAAGGACAGTGAACCGTTGAATGTTGAGGCTGCTTCTCCACTGCTGGAGTTCTTGTTGGAGCTTTCACCTCATGACAGCCATTTGCAGGAACTCCAGGCGGCACATTTGTTTTTCATGGGTCGCTTCGACGAGAGCGCCGATATCTATTCAGCTATTTTGCAGATTGCCCACGACACACCCGAAAGGCGAGCGAGGATCTTAACTAGCCGAGCAGCCGCCTTCCTCTCGGCGGGTGGCCGGGTTGCTGAGGCCTGTGTGGATCTGTGCCAAGCCTTTGACATGCACCTCGCCGGCGCCCGAATACACTTCCAAAAGCTCTTCGCTGATCTCGGCACAGAAGGGGCTGCTCGCAATCACCTTCGTCAGCAGGCTGAAAAGGGTCTGTCTGCATTCCGGGAGGTGGTCCTCGCCCGAACAGACCTGAAGTCCCCAGAGGGAGTGGAACTTCTGGACCCTGTGATCTCTCAGTTACAAACCCTTTGCCATTTACACCCTGACGGTGGTGGACGTGAGCTGCGGGTGCGGTTGGCCGAATGTCTTCTTCTCAGGGGGGAGCATAAGAAAGCACTGTCCATTTGTAGCCAGCTGGCTGCTGCCAACGATCAACATAGTTATCAGAATACTGTCCAAGTTCTTTCTGGCTATGCCCGACTTCACACGGAGGACCGCAGGGGGGCTCTGGAGGACTTCCAGGCTGTGATCGAACACAACACCCCGCATCCACCCAGTTGTGTTCGGGCACTCTGTGGCAGGGGCCTTCTGCGCCTGACTGGCGGCTTCAATTATCTCACTGCCCTCGACTATGTGACAGCCACCAGGTTGCACCCGCAGGAGACAGTGTTGACCCTTCGCTGTCTGGTGCCGTGGAACCTGCGGGGTCTACTCTTGACCGTTCTTCTGGAGCAGGGCCGGGTCATGCTGGAGGGGTGCGGAGGGTGTCATTTGTCCCTGGGCAAAAACTCGCAGCAATCCCAGCGGGAGGGTCGGCTGCTTGCTCCATCAAAGCCAGATGAGCACAGAGCAGGGTATAATCATGGATATTACGTAATAATAATAACAATAATACATTCTATTGATAAGCACCTTTCAAAACACCCAAGGACACTTTACAGGATAGTATATACCTTCAAAAGCTATGGTACATCGATCAATTTAATAATAGATAGACTACTCATACCCAAGACCTATGTAAAATACTGTTGACTCTAAAAGGCAGAAAAAGTATGTTTAATTTTTTGAAACAGTAAATTAAAGATGTGGAGGAAAAGAAAAGAAAAGGACAGACTAGCATAGATTAGTTGTATTTTTGTACTGGTCTTGCTGGTGTCACCAGCAAAACAAAACGGTTTTACTCTTCTACATTCTCAATTTCATAATTTTCTCAATTGTGAAATAACGAAACAGTTTCTTAATTCAAAAAGCCAAACTTCTGGTCCCAGGTCAAACCGGTCAATGAACTGAGTTGCAGCCACCTGCGCGTTGTGCGATTCTTACCAGGAGCTTGTGATAGCTAATGGGTGGTCTTACGAACAAAACCAGTATGCTATTGTAAATAAGCTACTAGCCAGCACAAAAAAACAACAGGCTGTTCTATACTGTTTTTTATATCTTCATTTTTGAGCAGGTTAATCTAAACACCAAAATAGTTACTTTACTTCGTGCTTGTATTCAGAAGAAAAAGCCAACGAGATAGCTGACATTGGCTATGAGCAGGAGTAAATGCTAGCAAAACATTACCATAGCGTTGCTCACATTATGAACTGCCGTATTAGCAAATGACAACTTGGAAAGTTAACCTTACCTATTTTATTTATTTACTTATATTGTTCCTATTATTTTAATATTTAAGTAAATTGAGATGTTCTGAAGACCAGAAGGAGCCTCTGAATTATTTTTTAATTAACATTGCCAGCCATTAAAGTTGAAAAAAAAAAACTTAAATGAGGTAAGAAGTAGAAAGGACAGTGAACATAAATTGTTTGAAAAATACATGCTTACGTTATTGATATATTGGTTTATTTTGACTGTACAGTGAGACCTCAACTTACAAACACCTTATCTTACAAACTTTTCGTCTTAAGAACCTCTAATTTATGAAAATTAAACCTTATAATAAGCACTATTTTCATAATACACACCCACCACGGCTGGCGGTGTGATCTTCGGCGGAAGCACACGACCGAACAGCGCTCCAGCCGGCGCTACTTTGCACACCCCCTCTCATTGAATGCACACGTCGATCGCCTACTTGGAGCTTTTTGCTGATAATTTTACTATGATGGGACCGAAAAAAACCCACAATGCAGTGTATTTCTTTCATTACAATACAATAGCACATTTATTATACATAGAATAAGGTATGTTGTGTGTAGTTTTAAGGCTTATTTAGTTAAAACCGGGAACGGATTATTCCCATTTTAATGGTTTCCTATGGGATTTTTTTTTTTTTTTTTGATACACACTTTTCGCCTTACACACTTTGCGAACCAATTAAGTTCGTAAGTTGAGGTCTCACTGTATATATATGAATTCTTTGTGATTGATATTGTGGGATAGATGAAAAATTAGTCAAGTACGGTACCAAACATTTTGAACCACTATAAATGCCAAGATTACATTTACAAGCTATTTGGGCGTAATTCGATCTAGTTGCTATCCAGTTTCAAAACGCTTTTGATGTTGAACCTTCATGCTCTTCTGACATCAGATCTCCTGGCGGTGTTCACTCCCTTGCGATGTTGCTCATGGAACTCCAACCAGGCGCTGATGGGCCACAGATCTTAGCAGCAGACGCCTTGTACCAGCTTGGACGAGTGGAAGAGGCATATCGCTTGCTGCAACTTTCCATCGGGTCTCGTGCTCCTCAGTCACCCATCCTGGTCCGACTCACACTGCTGCAGCTACACAGGGGGTTTCTTTATGATACCAATCAGGTAGAGAAGCTTGAAACATGTATTTTTCTCTTAGCATTTTTCTCTTTTCTACCAGTACTTTGTTGATCAACACATGCTTATTTATTGGTTGCCAGCAGTCCTAAGGAAGCTCAATGCACTTAGTTTTATGTTTTTCGAAAAGTTGAAATGAATTTATTTTATTTGTGGGCTTTTGTCACTGGAACACATAAAAAAAACAACAGGCATTCTGGAATATCATGAAAAAAACGGCCACCAACACATTGCAGTACTTACTAGTCACTCTTTATTTTATTGCTTGGGATTCACAGGAATTTACTGTAGAATAAAAATTTGGGTTGAACTGATGCTAGTTTGGCTCATGACAAGGCACAATTCATTACTCTTACACTCAAGTCATATTTCTCACCTTGTACTGTAATTTCCATGAAATGAAGATTTGTTGCACTCGCTCCTCTATCTATCCCCCTTACCCCATTTTACAGCTGCTGAAAAAACTCATTCAATGTGGGGACACCAGTTGCTTGCGCCCCTTGTTGGTGGTAGCTAAGCCAAACGACCGGGCACTGCTTCAAGCACGCTGCCACTCTGCTGCCAAACGCATCCTGGAGTGCGCGACAGAGGAGAGTGCCATTCGGGAAGCTGTTGCTTACCTCTCCATCGCCATCATCATCGCTGGTGAAGAACCAAAGAAAAAAAATGAAAAGGGAGGGTGGGGGTTAGGTTCTCTGGTATATGTTGATGCTCTGAGCAGGATCCAAAAAAATCATTGAAATGTTCCCAGGTGGCGAGGCGACAGACTCCTTGCTGGAGAGAGCGAAGTGCTATGCTGTGCTCGGCCAAAGAAAGACAGCCATCTTTGATTTCAGTGCCATTCTCAAGGAGCACCCCAAACATGTTCAAGCACTTTGTGGAAGAGGTTTCACATACCTTCTGCTCAACCAGCAAAAGGTACAACTCATACATCGCCAGAGAGGGCGGAAAATAATGAACACAGTGCTCGCTACCGTAATTGTAATTGCATCTACTTGTGCACGATGGATAAAAGTATGACTTTCAAAATAAAAGCATATGTATTTATGTTTATTTATTTATTTGGATAGTTATTTATGTTTATTTATGTATTGTTGTATTTATTTGTTAAATGGTTTATTTGTATGTATTTATTTAACTATTTATTCATTATTTTATGTATTTATTCATTCTTTTATTTATTTGTTTATTTGTCTATTTATGTATTTATTTATTTCTTCGTTGATTTATGTTTTCATTTATTGTCTTTGTTTTTATTTATTTATTTTTCATTTTGCATGTTCAGTGTGAGGGATGGTTTGAGACTATACTTTTCACTGTTCAAATTTCATAATAATGACGTTTTGTACAATTATGTAATTTCTCCAGCCACACCTATATACTGATTTCATTTTACTTTTATCCCTTAAAAATCTGATTCCTTTCAAGCACAATAAGCGTCACCATTTCTTTTTGCTACTTCAGGAATGCATTCACGATATCCTGGGGGCACTACAGATAAACACTGACGAGGTCATCAAGAGCCTTCTGTCACTCAAGAATCAGAACCACAAGCTGGTCTGTGATTGGCTGCATGACTTCTGCAGGAGCAGCCTGTCACAGATCCTGCTTGCCAACGCTGTGCCATGCCAGGAAGATTGTCTCAGAGAGGTTTCCATCATCTGCGCTACTCTGAAAAGGACTGACAGCGCGGCGCCCAGATGGCATCTCCTTTGTGTTGACATACTTTTAGCTAAAGGTGATACTCTGCCAATCTTTGCTGATTGAATACACAAAATCTTCATGTGCCTTTTTTTCAGGTGAAGTGGAGGCGGCAGGTGCCTATCTGAGCCAAAGGTTTACCCAGGAACCAAGAAATGCTGCAGCCCAAGCCAGGGCAGGTGTATTGGAGGCTTGGCATCGCAACTACTGTGGCGCAGCCCGCAGACTCTGCAAATTTGCCGAGAAACAACCGTCATGTCTGGACCTCTTGTTGGCTCTGATCCCAGCCCATAAGAGGAAACACGTAGCAAAGGTGCACAATTTTTTGTCATCCAAAATCAGCTAATTACTTTTAAATGGTACGGTCCACTTGTCCAAGCCCAGCAAATTCATCAAGTAGCACTGAGAGTAATTTCAATGAGTCAAATGGTTAAACCGAGGTTCCTTGTAGGACAAATTGATGTCAATTTAATGGTAAACCTCAAGGTACAATCTCTGCTCAAGTTACACATACGGAGATTTCTTGAACACCAAGATAACAGTTTCACCCTTTTAGAGTTACATACTTTGTTATTTCTTAGACAGTATACCACTGAGCTACCCAACATATATTTTTGGAGCACTGAATAAGATAAGAATGGAATAAGAACAACAATAAAAACATACTTTTTTACATAACTCAGAGTGGTTAATACGTATGTATGTATGTATGTATGTATGTATGTATGTATGTATGTATGTATGTATGTATGTATGTATGTATGTATGTATGTATGCATGTATGCACGTATGCACGCATGCACGTATGCATGCATGCAGACATGCATACATGCATTGGTTGACACAACACACATGTATGCATACAGGCATACACACTTTTCTGGTAACCAATTAAGTACACGCATACATATGCATGTATTCATGCATGCATGCATAGGCATGCATGGATGCACGTCTGCACGTATGCACATATGCATGTATGTATGTATGCATGTATGAATTTATGCATACATGCATCTATGCATGTATGCATGCATGCATACATTCATACATGCAGTTTTGCATGCAATTTTGTGTTGTGTCAGCCAATTAAGTACATGCATACATATGCATGCATGCATGCATGTATGGATGCATGCATGTATGGATGCATGCATATGAATGCATGCATGCATATGAATGCATGCATGTATGGATGCATGCGTATGCATGCATGTATGGATGCATGTATGCATGCATGTATGCATGCCTGTATGCATATGCATGCATGTATGCATGCATATGCATGCATGTATGCATGCCTGTATGCATGCGTGTATGTATGCATGCATGCATGCATGTTTACATGCATATGCATATGTATGCATGTATGCATGCATGCATGTATGCATGCGTGCATAGATGCATATGCATATGCATGTAAACATGCATGCATGCATGCATGCATACATACATATGCATATGCATATGTATGCATGTACTTAATTGGTTACCAGAAAAGTGTGTGTAAGGCAAAAAGTGTCTTTTTCAAATATTAATTTCCTATAGGAAACCATTAAAATGAGAATAATTTGTTCCCAGGTCCCATAAATCATATTTTTAAATTAATAAGCCTTAAAACTACACACAATAGACCTTATTTTATGTATAATAAATGTGCTACGGCATTGTAATTAACGAAATAAACTGTATTATATAATAAAGTCGTTTTATTTACCTTTGTAATGGTCGTTGATGGCTTGATGGAATGGATAGCTTTTTGCAGAAAGTGTCTCAAGGTGCTCTGGGTTGTACATCTTAGAAGTTGTGATATTGCAACAGCAACAGATGCGGGCAGACACACTAGAAACTTCATTAATAGCTTGTTCCCTTGCTTGTATGTTCTCTTCAAATTGTGCAGATGGCTTGTGCGGGTTATTTGTGGAACCTGATTGATGGGATATTTTAACCTTTCAGTCTACACTCTGCCTTTGAACTATCAATAAAGCTCTATATATGTCTATATTTGAAAAGGACACTTTGCTTCTGTAAAATATAAATTTCACCACTGCAAGACTAATAAATGCTAATCCAATATATCGATATATATTTATATATATTTATTTATTACAATTTATTTATTTATTTTCATCTTGGCAGGCAGCCGCAGAGGATGCCAGCAGCGCCTCTTCGGACGGAAGCTGGGATCGAGCCCTTCCTCTCCTGTCAGTGGCGGTACAAGCTGCAGACAAGCAGCGATTCCAGTATCTCCGCCAGCGGGCAGCTTGCCTGGCGCGACTTGGCTTACACGAGCGGACCATAGCAGACCTTGATGCAGTCATTCAGAAGCATGACTGTTCTGATGAGAGCTGCTCTGACGATCCTCAAGTCTTGGCAGAAGACTTGTGTCGTCGCGGGCACAGCTTGGTGCTGTGTTCCAGAGAAGGACCTGCTTTGGAGGACTACAGAAGGGCCCTGGAGCTCCACAAGGAGCAGACCTTTAAATGTGTGGATGAAGGTCTGGGGAGGCTACATGTTGCTGAGTGCTTTTTGAGAGGTGCCCTGCAGCATTATGGCGAGCAGCAGCAGCTCAGCAAGGCTTTGGCCTTGATTGAGTGCGGTCTAATTTTGGACGGCAACAATGCAGAACTGCGACGACTGAGGGCAAAGGTCAAAAGAGAAGATGCCAGTCCCTGTAATGTCCATTAGTGAGTCCAAGAAACAATTGGTCACCCAGGACATCCGATGTGGTTATGGTGCATCACAATCTGACATCCCTCCTTCTGACTAACATTTCTGGCTTTCTCACTTTCTTTTCTCATATCGAGTTGGACAGGTGATATGAGGAAATCTCTGCAAAATATTGGCGGCTTGGAAGGACAAAACCTCGACTCCAAAGTTGGGTAAGTGTCTGCTTTTGCAGCGTAGCATCTTCAGCGCAGGATCGCCTTCCATCAATTGTTCTTTTTCTCTCGTTTTGAACAAAATGTGGAAGATGATTGTCTTTTTTTTTCGTGCCGATGAAACTCTGTTTCGAAAAATCCTGTGGTTGCCACGGTGATCGCAAAAGCCGCGAGATAGAACGACCAAATTGTCTAGTTGCCAGCATTGCACTTTTGTAAATGTTCTATTTGCAGCCTTGTTGTGAGTAAACTGCAAGAAAGAATAAATATGTATTTTTTATAATTCCTCCTTCATGCACATTTATAAAGGACAACCGACGCCTACGGACAAGTTGTGTCCATAATTTGTAAAATCACTTCAAATGACTTCTACTGAGCGTATTTTAGAAAGATTCCACCGCATATAGCTATATTTTACATTTTAAGACTTGCGCTGAATATTCAGGAAGTCTTGTTTTTGAGTTGGTGACGATTCCTGACGTCACGTCACGGAAGCAACGCCCCTGACCGAGAGAGCGACACACAATGCATTTTGCGGTACTTTGTTTGGTCTGAAGACTTCGTGTTGATGGCGAAATTAGAAGGAAAACACATAAATAACGCAATGGTGAATCGTTGTGTGTTGCGCCAAGACAACCATTTGATATTCGCTGACACAAATTCCAAGCAGACGAATCAGCCCATTTCCAATCTTGTGCATTTTCTGGGTGCTACATTGCTGTCATTGACGGCTCCAATTGATATGGGAGGACTCATTTAATCGCTTGCAAACATTTATGCTTTCCTCTTCAGAACAATTTGAGTCATATCCATAACTGGATGAATAACAAGAAAGCATCTTCTCCGAATCTGAAGCCATTGTTTTGATTCTAGAGCAAGGCAAGACGTCTTGGCGTAACATCACGAACAAGGGGGCGGGACCTTCTGAAACTGAAACTTTCAGAGGTCATTTTGAAGTAGTTTTGGGACATTTTAAGTCATTTTTATTGCTGTTTTTCATCTGACTAAGAATATCAGCCTGCGTGTTTTGGGTATTTTAGATGCTATAACATGTTTTTCTGATGTCAGTTTGGAAACCAAAAAAATGGTGTCGGTTGTCCTTTAATCACCGATTGTTGCAGGAAAGCCTGATGCCTTTGCAGCAGCTCCTATGTTTTTTTTTTCGATTTATTATTTTCCCTTCTTACTTTCATAAATTTGCTGATGTCAAGTGTGATTTGTTTTCCACTGTGAGACTGATAAAGGTTAATTTAATCTATAATAATCTAATGTAACAAAAATGCATTCCCATGAGAATATAGCACTAAAATTGGGCTAGTTTGGATTTTGATGCAAATATAGTTTGACATATTTTCAAAAGCAATCCACAGGTTCGGTTATTATTTTATATGTAGAATTTATCTTTTTCTCTGCCCATTTGGTGCACCATTTTGCATTAAACATTCAAGAACCAGTCAAAATACATTAATAAACAGACAAATATAACATATTTAAGATATTCACGGCAATTTATTAATACATGAACTGCATCCATAAGCCCTCGATGTTAGCGTGTGGCCTGATATTTATTATTTTTTTTATTTTTTTTTTATTTATCCCCGAGATATGGAAGCCAAACAGATTGATTCAAATCACACAATAAGAAGGAAGTCACACATCATTGTTTGCTTCAAACCAACACATCTAAATAAGAAAGTGTCCAATGTGCAGGATTTTACGCTTGTGCCATTTATGTTCAGTTTTAACTATTTTGGACTGTTGGACAAGTTTCCAATGCATCAGATTTTGGTACAAGGGTTAAATTAAAGGAGGCATAAATCTCATTTAAACCATACCATCAACCAAGTCATACTGTCAAGTTTTGCGAGGTGGTGATGGCGGGTTCGGATCCCAAAACGCAGGCAGGAGGGAGCAGGAGGTTGTTTGACAAATTGTATTAAAATAAAGTCAGCAGGAACAAAATGTAAAACATCAAAATCATCTGAATGGAAAAAATACAAAGTAGCAAAAGAAGACCAAAAGTAAAAGTCCGCCAAGGTTAAACAAACACATACACAATGCATGCAGCAACCAAGCAGCAAACAAACAATGAACCGGCACCGGATGGTCGTGCCGGGTGTCCTTTAAAGTGTCAATGATTAAATGACCAACACCTGCGAGGCTGCAGGCAGAGCTGACGTCGCTACCCGCTGGTCGCCAATCTGATCGGGACGACCAGCACCTGTGCAGGTGTAGGCGGGGCCGACAGCGCCCCCCGTTGGTCGCCAACCAGATCATGACACATACATGGAACTATAAAGTATACAATCGTAAATAGTGATATATGTAAGAAGGTTAGAATTGGGGGGGGGTCCCGGTTCAGAATGGAAAAACCGTGCCAGTGAGGCTTTGGCTACAAATGCAGCCAAAGCCAAACGGACACATTTATTTATACCTTTCTGCGCCTGGATTTCCCATCCTGACGAAGGCTAACGCTTATATTCTTCTTGGTATATAAAAAGCAAGATGTGTTTTTAACTCATTCACTGCCATTACTGAATTTATTCGGGAATTGAAATGCATGACATAGCGTGCCATTCCCGAATTTGTTCGGGTTTTGGTTTTTCTTGCGGGGAGTGCCGATAACGCATTGATCAGACCTTTGGCAATGTTTTTCCCTTCCTCAAGGGGGCAGTATTTGCCTTTTGTCCATGTTAATGCTTTGTTACAGCTCCATTTGTTGTTAAAGCGCTAAAATCAATGTGTATATTCTATTATATTTTGTACAGCCGTCCCAATTTCAAGCTCAGATAACTCCAGACCCATATAACTTCGGAATGAACTTTTTTCTGATGAAAGAAGAGGGTCTAAGGTTTCTTTTGGTCAATCGAATGTTTATGTGATTGTAAAACTCAATATTCTCTGGGTATTGCAATTTGAGTGAAAATGACAAAAACCCTGGCATTGGAGTAGACACATTTTTGCACATCATCTGGCAGTGAATGAGTTAAAGTTCATTTAAAGGACAACCGATGTCTCCGGACAAGTTGTGTCCATAATTTGTAAAATGGCTTCAAATGACTTCGACTGAGCGTATTTTAAAAAGATTCCACAGCACATAGCTATATTTTACGTTTTAAGACTTGCGCTGAATATTCAGGAAGTCTTGTTTTTGAGTTGGTGACGAGTCCATACGTGACGTCACTAAAGGAACGCCCCTGACCGAAAAAAGACACATTGTAGCAGTCATTCCGTCACGTCAATGTATTTTGCTGTATTGTTTGGTCTGAAAACCTCGTGTTGCACCCAAAAGCCGCCAGAAGAGGGTGTCCAAGCTCCATATAAGGCATTTATCAGCCTGTGGAAACGGAGGTGGCCACAGGAGGTCGCCATTTTGTGCCTCTTTTCTGGTCATCGTTTCTTCCCAATGTTGCCTCAAAATGGCATGGAATAAATTCTTTAATTGATCGCAAACATGTATGCTTTCCTCTTCAGAACTATTTGAATCATATTCATAACTGGAGGTGTAACAAGTAAGCATATTCTCCGAATCTGAAGCCATTGTTTTGATTCTCAAGCAAAGCAAGACGTCTTGCCGTGACGTTACAAACTGGGGGCGGGACTTTCTGAAAATGCCCAATTCGCAGCTCAATTTTTGCAGATTTTGGACACTTTAAGTCATTTTGATTGGTGTTTTGCATTTGAATAAAAATATCATACTGCGTGTTTTGGGTATTGATGTCAGTTAAGAAACAAAAAAGTGACGTCGGTTGTCCTTTAAAGTACTGCCGTTAAAATCTCGTGTCCTCTATGCAGACACAGTAATGTACTGGGGCTCCATGTTTCCAAAGTAGGACTTCTCCCATTCACTCATGAGGTCAAAATGCAACGGGCGGTCGCAGAAGGTGCAGGAAACGGCGGCGGGGTTGCTGAGCTTGAGCCCCACCTCCTGCCACACGTCCACCAGTTTCTCTGTGAACATGAGACTCATGTTAACGCGTGCTCCTCATTGTTGTGTTATTCAGTGACGGTGCAAGTCAAGTCCACTCGGTTTACTTCTAGAGTGAATGGAAAGTTGCCACTCACCCACAAAATACTCCATCATGGCAGGCTGGTGATGAGGAGATGGAGCCAGGCGCAGCAACTCTTCTCCACGAGGCACCGTGGGGTAGTTGATAGCCTGCACGTAGATGCTGTGTCTTTCCAGCAGGGTGTCGCACACCTTGGTGTTCAGCTCTGCATCGCCCACCTGCACAATGGAATCATCAAAATCGTGTGGCTAGCCGTCGCTAAGATAGTCAAGTGAATCAGAGTGACAGCAGTCATCTTGACAAGTTGCATATTGTAATGTCATCAACGGTTTACGACACGTGAGATTTTATTTTATTTTATTTTTTTGGGGGGGGGGGCAAATCTCCATACCCGTATAGGGATGATGTGGCTCGGGCAGTGGACCACAGGCAGGCCCTTATCCATGAGCAGCTGCCTCATATGTTTGACGTTCCTTTGGTGGGCTCTGCGCAGGGATTGCCCCTCTGGGCCCTGAAGGACCCGCACAGACTCCAGCGCTCCGGCCAGCACCATGGGGGGCAGGGCGGTGGTGAAGATGAAGCCAGCCGCGAAGGATCGCACCGTGTCCACCAGGGCGGCGCTGCTGGCGATGTAGCCTCCCACGCAGCCGTAGGCCTTGCCTGGGAGCGCAGGATGCTTACAAGGTCAGAAGACACATCGAACTCGAAATATGGTGTATACAGTGATACCTCGGTTTTCCACCATAATCCGTTTCAGAAACCTGTTCGAAAAGCGATTTGTTCAAAAACCGAAACAGCACTTTCCATTAAAATCCATGTAAAAAAATTTAATCCGTTCAAAGTCTAGAACACAACTTTTTTAACTATTTTATCGCATAAACCGGATAAAAACTTAATAATAGTGTAAAATTCTATAAAAACAAACTTTTATTTTCACCAATTTTCTTTCTGCCACGGGGCGTGTTGGCACCTATCCCAGCTGTCTTTGGGCAAACACAGGGCACACTAACTTTTCAAACCATCCTCTGCTTGCTTTAAAATCGTATTATTCAGGAGAGCTTAACCAAATATGTCTGCATTGTCGCAAAAATAAAACAACAACAATATTAATGCGTCGGTCACAATGAGGAAGACGTGACATATAAGGAAGTGACGTATAAGGAAGCGGAGGGTAGTCGAGTGATGCATTCCGATGGACTCAGTTTGGTGAGAACCAAATTTCGGTTGTCATAAAAAATATGACATTTTTGGTTGAAAACCAAATGGGATGAGAACCGAGACGTTCGAAAACCGAGGTTTGACTATAGATTTATTTTTCAGAGGAGATTATTTACGCATTGGTATGTTTGTCAACTGTGTGAAAATAGAATTCAGGATTCGGTTGAGCAACAGGAGGACTATCTTTCTTCAATGTTTATTGGCTCTAAATTTCAAGGTATATTAATATCTGTAATGCTACAGCTTTTTTGATTAACCCTCGTATTATGTTGCGGGTCAATTTGACCTGTTTCCGTTTTTGTGTTGACAACAGCACTGGAAATCCTTTTTCCTTTCTTCAAAACATTTCTAAAATGTCCCAATGGGATAGAAAATATGCTGTCTCTCTCTTTTTGGTATGTTTATATCATCTCAAAAACAGTTGTTGCTGATTTGACCTATTGTTTGACTATTTTGTGTGGATTTTTACATATGGGTAAAAATGACCTCATCGTGATTTTTTTCATTATAATATGAGAGTTAAAGTTTAAAACAAATATTAAAAATACAGTGTCTTCAAATATATATATTTTTTTCTTTAACATCAGCATCAAAAACTGGTGATGGGAAAACAAAGCTGCATGAAGCACTTGTGATATTTTTTGACTCCTCCAGATGGTGGTCTTGGTTTAAATATGGAGTTTATTGTGAAGGAAATGTCTTTAAAATCCACTTTAAACCAGGGGTGCCACCTAGAGGAGTCAAAAACGGATAATTGCTTCATGAAGCTTCATTTGTTCATCATCATAAAAAAAGCTTTTGGGGACCCAAATAAAGCCAAATTTGGCTGTTGTTTATTGGTTCGTTTAGTAATTAAAAAAACACAGATACATCTTGAAATTCAATATTTTTGCGTCCATTCTGAAAATAAAACATGAATGATAAATTGAGAATCAGAATGTTTATTTCTCAACCAAAATATACGTTTGTCTATCATTCATTCACATTTCCTTCCATTGAAAACCTTCCCACTGTACTTGTACGATATTGTGAACTCGCTCTGCGTGTTATTCGAACCACTGTTCCAACTGAAAACACTTTGCGTTCAAGTCTATGCTAGTACACTCGAAGCCAAAAGTTTGAAGTGAGCATAAAAGCACCCACGCCTCCTCTCATGTTATTTTATCAGCAGAGCCACAGCGGGAGTCACGCTGACACCTTGCTGATAACCCTCCGATTCCTCTGATGCAAGAACGTCTTCTCTTTCTGTCCTTTGGTGTGAGTTATCATCGCTAAATTGGCTCATGGACAGTGACAGTTAGGTCGAGTGGGTGCGAATGCGACTTGAGCCAAAAGCAGTGAGCAGCCGAGTGAACAAAACACTCACCTAAAGTCCCGGACACAATATCAATCTTGTGCATGACGCCGTCCCTCTCTCCAACTCCAGCTCCGTGAGCTCCGTACAGGCCGACGGCGTGGACCTCGTCAACAAACGTCAGAGCTCCATAACGATGAGAAACATCGCAGAGCTCCTCTAATGGACAAATGCCTCCTGGAAAACCAAAAGTCAATGAAAATGGGAAATTAGAGAGTCTAAAGACCAAGTTGAGATGATCAGGAGAAATTCAATTGGTTATCATTATAATGTCTTTCCACAAGACACAATGAAGGATAACAAAAAATGGTTGAATTGTATAATAATCACATTTAAATGTTTTCATCCCATTTTCTTCTTATTATTTTTCTTATGAACTTTGATTGAGACGGGTTTGGAACATTTGGCAAGCCTCACCATCCATCGAATGCACTGTCTCAAATGCGACAATTTTGGGCGTCATTGGGTCCGAGCGTTTCAGAAGCTCCTCCAGGTGTCGACTGTCATTGTGGCGAAAGATGAAGCGTTTGGATCCGCTGTTCCTGATGCCTTGAATCATTGAGGCGTGGTTCCCGGCATCTGAGTAGATCTCGCAGCCTGTGAACGGCACAGAAGACGCACACCGTCAATCACTCGTTTGTCATTCAAGTCTTCATAAAAGGATTCATCTATCCTGGTGGTCTCCAAACTATGGCCCCGGGGCCTTTTGCGGCCCTTCATTAATTTTTTTGTAACCCCCAGTATGTTAACTCATTCACTGCCAGACGATGGGCAGTCCAGTGGCAGGGTTTTTGTCATTTTCACTCAAATCGCAAGACCCACAGAATATTGAATTGTAGGACTACATAAACATTCAATACAGCGTTAAAAACCTAAGACACTCTTTTGTTCATCAGAAAAAAGAGTTAATCGCCAAGTTATATGGGTCTTGAGTTATCTGAACTTGAAATGGGGGCAGCTGTACAAAATACAATACAGACATACATTAGTACATATAATAATAATAATAATAATAATAATAATAATAATAATAATCCCATAGGTTGTGCCTGACAACTACTACTCATCGTAAATTGGACTGATGGTCGTTTTGTAGATAGGCAAAGAAACACATGAAAAATGATAATGCTTCATAAAACAATGCAGTAGGTTTCAAAAAATATGTATTGTGCTGCTTTTTGCTAGGTGTGATTTATGAACATATCGGATTCACGATTAAAATCATCGTGTATGCACAGATTTAAGCAATGTCAATTTAAAACCAATCACTCTTATAACCAATCACAGGGCACATATACAATGAATTATGGATTTAACTACCTTATTTTCCGGTGTATAAGGCACACCCCCAATGAGTGGTGGATGTTTAAACGTTTTCCATATATAAGGTGCACCAGACTGAAATGCACCTTCAATGAATGCAAAACGTTTTCCAAATAAAATATCTAAATATATAAAACTTTACTAAATAGAAGGTACATAGATATAGATAGATATAAATAGAAGGCGCTGTAATAGAGGCTGGGCTTACGCACTACTTCTTCTAAAGGGGGAAATTGAGTCGGTTGCTCCTGACAGGAGTTGCGGGACCTGTTGTGGCTCAATATTAATTCACGTAGAAGGCGCAGGGTCATCTTTTGAAGAAAATCAAGGCGCCTTATACACCGGAAAATACGGTATTCCAAAATCAACATCACATCTTGTTTCGATATGTCAAAGTGGCAATTAGACTGCACCTGGAAGCATTTTGGCCAAAGTGAATAGGGTGGAATCATTTGCCACAAAGCAGGAAGAAAAGACCAAAGCGGCATCCTTCTGATGGAGTTGCGCCAGCTCCTTCTCCAGGGATGCGTGGAAGTTACTGGTTCCCGAAATGTTCCTGGTGCCTCCTGCTCCCGCGCCGTGTTTGCCTAGGGCCTCGCTAAGGAGCAAAGTAAGATGACACGTTATGAAAAACTGCAAAAGAATCGGCCGCAGGAGTTAACACTGAACCCCATTTGTTATTTTACTCCAGATTGCAAACTACCGTGGTTTTCATTTTACCTAATGGCACCAATGACCTGAGGGTGCCGACTCATCCCCAGGTAGTCGTTGCTGCACCACACGGACACTTGGGAACCCTCTCGGTTGGATAAAGAGTAATCCTCAGCCAAGGGAAATGAGCCGGCGCTCCGATTGACAGTCTTAAAGATTCTGTAAGTGTGGTCCTTCTTCTTCTCGGCGATCTTTTCGGAGAAGAAGTAGTCGTAATCATAGCTGGGCCCAGCTGTATTAGCAAGATTAATTGGAGGGGGTTAGATTGTCTTCCAACAGTAATTCTAAAAAATATGCTATTTACAGCTACAATGGAGAGCAAGGATGCCAAACTATTTTTTTCCACGGGCCACATTGTATTTACGGGGATGAATTTGGGGAAACTATTGAAATGTTGAATCCCCTCCACACATTACATACAGAGCACGCAGCAAATGAATGAATTGCTAGTTTTCAAATTTGAAGTAAAAAAATAACGACTGTTATTGAGATCATTTGAAATTTTGGTTTGGACTTTTGCAAGCATCATGTAATTTCACAAATTTGATTGGCTTTTGCGGGCCGAATAAAATGATGTGGCGGCCCGGATATGGCCCCCGGGTCTTGACTTTGACACCTGTGATGTAGTGTCTTTTTTTTCTCAACACAGTGCCATCTCAACCCACCTGGCCCGGGCGGTAACAGTAAAAGTGAAGATGAATTCCATGATTTTGCCCCTCTTAATTGGGTTTGATGGGTATAAATGATGCCCGAAATATAATTTAACACCATACCACCTCTAGTATCAGCATACGCACCCATGTTGTCTTTGAAAAGGTGACTGACGGTGATGTCTTGAAGTGATTTGGGAAAAATGGACTCTTTTAAGTCCTTCAATAGAGAGATCACCACACCTGTCAGAGCAGTGTTCATAATTTTACGTTATTTTTCAAATGCTTGTCAATTTTAATTAATTAATTAATTAATTTTTGCTTCCTACCCTCTCGGACATCCTCTTGCACTTCGGGGCTAGCTTGGACCATTCCAATGCGAGAAGTGACGAAAGGGCAAGCCTTGGACACCGACGGTTCTGCCACCTGAGGAGCTGTTTGAGCAAACGTCCTCTTTTGCTCCAGCGCGGGAAGCTGATGACCGTCGAGACCGGCCGAGGAGCCGTTCAGCTTGGCCTCCAAGGCGGCTGACCCGCAGATACTGATCTGACGTGCGATGATGGGACATTGGTTGGCCAGAGACAGCAACGGGCTTGATCTCCTCAAAGCCGGTTTTGTGGCAGACTTGAAGAAGGGGCAATGGTGGAGGAAGGCGGCCATGTTGTGCCAGCTGTTCTTGCTCTGAGTGGAGGTGAGAAGACATTTTTTTATTTTGCGGTTAACGGTGAACTCAGTTTATGCAATACGGGGATCGTTTCCCTTTTTTTTTCAAAGATCAAATAAAATAAAGATTAAAACAAACGTTTTTTTTGTCCCACAATGGAGAAATTTGACTGAGACTGCAGAGCAAAGTTAAACTTTGCGATCAATATTATCGATGCCAATACGTGTGACGTTTGGAGCGCAGAAGGTGCGTCCTTCAGGGTGGGGCTTATCTACTCACTGCAGCTGCTTCAGTGCTGAGTGACAGACGTCATCCTTCCAGGCTTGTTTCAAATAATCCACCAAGCCCATATGTTATGTTATGCATGTACTTTATCATTCTTATCTGCCCGAAAGAGTTATTTGGATAACGTGTGTCCTATTGTGGGTATAGAATGCTGTAAATGGGAAGTTTTTACAAATATTTTGCCCATGTAGGTTATTAAATCTGGTCGCCAAAACATTAGACACCGCTCAGAAAACATTTTTGAACAGGAAATTTATCCACGACCAACAATATTTTCAGTAAAATCATTAAATGTTGTTTTTTTTTTTAATGAATGGCCTGTGGACAAAAGGATCTTAGGATCTTAAGGTTTTTCTTGTGGTAAGATGTCTATCAAATAAACACTTCTTTTTCAGTGGGTTAGATTTAAATAGTTTTTGTGCCAATTTTAACCCAAATGTGGATCACCAGCAACAAATTCGCCCATTGCTGTGTTATATGAGTACAGGAAACAATAACTGCTTTTGAATTATTATTTTTTTTGGGGGCGGAGGGGTCAAATTTTATACATTTCACAAGAGGACATCAACATAAGTAACGGTAACGATAAAGTAAATGGATTGTCACTACAAGCCCTTTTACAAAATCAAGTGTGCTTAAAAAAAGTAAACCAGATAATAACAAGAAAAAATCTACAATGACCATGACAAATAAAAAATAAGGATTTTCAAAATTTGTGACGACACACAAGATAACATCAGAAGTGGCAATGACCACCATGAAGATGAACGCAAAAGTACACGTTGAATTTCCGCCACACTCACCTGTTGACCTGCACTGAGGACGAACTTCAAAAGGGCAAGTAGACAGATGGTCAAAAGAGTCCACACATTTATTGGCACATTGAGCATTCACCTCTGCCCCCACCCATGCACAATGTCACCAAGTGGGTGTGGAGGAGTGGCTTTAACAGATGATGACATCCAAAAGTAGCAACGCATTCATAGACAATGAAAGTAGCAATGGGTGCACACATGGTGTTATTCAACGCACACACACTGAAATGTTTACAAATGTACAATGTGGCTCATCGGTTGCAATTTAACCCGAAATACGCAAGGGGACTTTTCAAAGAAATGTTGCAGGGGCACCTCTGATGTTATCGTGTGTGTTGTCACATATTTTGAAAATCCATTGAAAATAATTCTAATGGTCATTGTCATTTTTTTAATATTATCTGATTTACTTTTGTTTAGCACACTTAATTTTGTTTTGGGTGTTTGTAAAATGGCTCATAGTGACAAACCTTTCAATCATACTGTTACCGTACTTATGTTGTGAAATGTATACAGTTTGTCAAAAAGCGGGCGGCCCGGTCATCAAGTGGTTAGCACGCCGGCTTCACAGTGCAGAGGTTGTACGTTCAAAACCTGTTCCGGACTTCCTGTGTGGCCCCTGCAACCCTAATGAGGATAAAGTGGCGTGGAAAATGGATGGATGGACATTTTCAAAAGCAGTAATTGTTTTCTGTACTCACGTAACACAGCCATGCGTGAATTTGTTGCTAGTGATCCAATTCTGGCTTAAAATTGGCACAAAAACTATTAAAATTTAACCCACTGAAAATGAAAAGTGTTTCTTTGATAGACATCTCACCAAAAGACAAGGCTGAAGATCCTAAGAATGACCTAATCTGTTATCCACAGGCCATTAACTCAAAACAATAAATACATACATAAAAACGACATTTAATGATTTCACTGAAAATATTGTTGGTCATGGATTAATTTTCTAAATAGTTCCCTGAGCTGACTATTATACCATTAAACAACTGAAAGATATCACTTGAGCAAACTACTTTTGTCAGAAAATAAAATGCAGCCTACATTAATAGCCGTCGTCTTATTTTTTTGCGCTACAATAACATTCACAAGCATACACAAGAGATATATAAAAATTATTTCCGGAATTGTGAAAGCAAGTTAGATATTTAGCTCTCGAGGTGGAGAAACAATTTGACAAAGGTCATCGTTTGCTTATTCGTGACATATTGTGTTTGTGTTTAGTGACCAACGGAGGGCGCCCTGCAACGAAAATACCCGAGGGCGGAGTTAATCGAGTCTACAGTGCGCATGCGTCGTACGTTCGGCGTCCTTTCGTCCATCTCAACCTGACCGCGGATCTCCATTCAGCCTCCCGAAGCACTCGCCGACCCAGCCGCTTATCCACCATCCCTCCGTCCATTCATTCATCCTTCCTGCGCAAGTGTAAAGATGCTGGCGTGTACAGAGATGATCACAATGTGTTTGCAGTCGGCCAAGCGGCAACACCTCAGCATACAGCAGCAGCAGCAGGAGTGTGATCACAACCATAACCGCACTGCATCGCTTTTCCACGATGTAAGTGCACTTTTGTGCTCCTTTTTGTGTTTTCATGTGCTCGTCAAGGTCACAATTTGCAGATAAAAATGTCAAAGGAAGGAGAATGTGGAGGGAGGGCGGAGTTGTGTGCGTCTATCATCATCATGCTGCAAATCCATCTGACAACATTCATGTGCATCTGATGTACAGTAGTCCCGTTATGTAACCAAGGTGTGTGTTGGCTTCTCGTTCACGATGTTTTAGGATGAAAAAAAGAATCATATGATTGGTCATGGTACCTTGATGTGCTCGAGGTGCCAATATAAAACAGTGTTTGAGGTCCTGCCGACTTCTTTTACCCACGCATGCATGGGGGGGGGACAAGCGCACTGGACTCCAGAGCCGAGATTTGAACCTCCGAATCTCAGAACTGTGACGTATTGGTGCTCCCCACGCCGTCAGTGTGCTGTATATAAAACAAACCTTTTCTCGTTAATCTGGTGAACAATTCATAAATCATTTTAGCAAGAACAAAAGAAATCAAGAATGTTCTGTTGACGTGTATCTTATAAAGGCATACGAAATTAAAATCGCTGGAATATTTTTCTTCAATTAGTGCCTGTGACACGCAGGAGGCTTTTTGTCGAATATGCTAACTCTGTTCCTATTTGTGCCTCCTAATTACACTGCTCCACTGTGTTCTGCCGAAGCTACACGCTCATTAGTAAAGTCTGGCAGCAATTTCGTGTTTCCCCTGATTCGACTTGAAGCCCCAGTTGTTGATTTTAATGAACTCAAGAGTCGTACGGGGTTTATACCGCAACACCTTGAAGAAATGTCTTCCACACTCATTTCTCCTGAGGCTGATTCAGTCGTGGTTCCTTGATGCTTCCGTACTCTCTCCATTGATGCTTCTGCGTTTTTTTTTTGTCTGCAATATGACTCAGTCATGGTGCAACAAGGAGAAATAATATCTTGGTGTTTGGACTTAATGAATTGGAAGTGTGCAGTGTACACATCTGCAGACATAAATATGTCACTAATACTACCGGGATTGACGTGTGAAAGTCAGTATTAATGTTATAGAGTATAGACTGTCGGAATATACCGGTACAAAGAACAAAACAGTACTTTCATTGTAGTTGTTGCTGTAGGCCGAGGGTGTCAAAATCATTTTTTTCCTCCGGCCACATCGTAGTTATGGTTTCCTCTCAGGGCGGTTATGTATTCGGGGAAACCATTAGAATGTTTAATCCCTTTTACATGTTACATACACAGTACAACAAAGTAATGAAGAACTAGTTTTCAAATTTGAAGTAAAAAATAATGACTGTTACTGTGGTTTACATGGGACAATTTGAAATTTTAATTCGGAATTTAGCAATTTCAAAGTGTGGTAGATTTTTTTTTCATCAACGAGACGAGATGTTCATGATTTCAATATATTCCCAAATTATTTCTTTATTTTAAATATATATCACTGTTTCCTTTATCCATATCTCTAACGCACTCTTCTCTTTGTTGCAGATATTTCGCCGGGCGGACAAAAACGGTGAGTAAGCGACATAGCAGGTAATTCGTTTGCCCTCTTGTTTTGATGTTCATTAAAGGACAACCGACATCACTTTTTTGTTTCCTAACTGACGTCAGAAAAACATTTTATAGCATCTAAAATACCCAAAACACGCAGTATGATATTTTTAGTCAAATGCAAAACACCAATAAAAATGACTTAAAGTGTCCAAAATCTGCAAAAAAAATGAACCGGGAAGTGGCTAGTTTGAGAAGGTCCCGCCCCCTTGTTCGTGTGTCACCCCAAGACGTCTTGCCTTGCTGGATAATCAAAACAATGGCTTCAGATTCTGAGAATATGCTTGATTCAAATAGTTCTGAAGAGGAAAGCATACATGTTTGCAATCGATTAAATAATTTATTCCGTGCTATTTTGAGGCAATGGGGGGATGGGGTGTAGCACCAAAAAAGAGGCAGAAAATGGCGACAAAGCTCCGTGTAAGGAATTAATCAGCTCGTTTCTACAGGCTGATTAATTCATTACACGGAGCTTTGTCGCCCTCTTCTGCCTCTTTTTGGTGCAACACGAAATTTTCAGACCAAACAAGTACAGCAAAATGCATTGACGTGATGGAAGGACTGCTACAATGTGTCCTTTTTTCAGTCAGGGGCGTTCCTTCAGTGACGTAGGGTGAGTACTCGTCACCAACTCAAAAACAAGACTTCCGGAATTTTCAGCGCAAGTCTTAAAACGTAAAATATAGCTATATGCAGTGGAATCTTTGTAAAATACGCTCATAGAAGTCATTTGAAGCCATTTTACAAATTATGGACACAACTTCTCCGGAGACGTCGGTTGTCCTTTAAGGCTGCTTGCTGATTTTTTTTTCAATCTGCCAAGGTTTCTTGATAAAAAAACAGACAGATGTGCTCACACTTCCACCCTTAACATATCTCAGGCTCTTTTATTTATAGAAAAAAAATAAACTCCTAAAATGGATAGCAAATCCTTCCTTGGCAGCAGCGATGGGCCACAACAACAGCACTGACAAAAAGGGAAATGTTTTCCAACTTTATTTTCTATTCATGTTTGGAATTCCATGTAATCACATGCAAAATGGTAAATGGGTGAGTGTTTTGTGCATTTAATCTTCTCGGGAGGATATGTTACATAAGACCCCCCTGTTAATCGAGCTGCATTGTTGTGATGAGCTGCTCACATTCTCGACTTGAGGGGATCTTCAGCTGGTTCGGCGGATTTGCTGAAGAAATCATGGATGAGCTGTTTTTATTCTGGCACACACACACTATACATAATTATCCAACAATGCTAAATTCAGAAGGTTGAATTTAAAATAAAGACACATTCAAACTTCAATAAGGACGATTTCAACACATTAAGGTTGTGAAGTCATTTCGTCACAGATGCGCGAAGCATCTAAACTTGCACCACTGATGACAGTTGTCCAAAAAAAAATCAGCTGAATTCACTTTTCAGAAAATGATTTTGGCTTCTCTTGGGCAGCTTCAGTACATGACACATTTCTGTGAAACCTCAAGTCTGTTTCCTCATCTCGCCCTCGCCGGTTTCCCTGCTGTGTGGGAACAGAGAGGAGAATAACGAAGAGAGAGCGGTCGCTCATTTTGTGTGAGCTATCTTGAATTCGCAGCTTATATGCACACCGTCTGCGAGGAGTTGAAAAGGAAGATGGATGCCTTCTTTTCTCTCAAGTTGGCACAGAGTGGGCTGGCCGTCATTCGCAAGGAGCAGGCTACATTTGCTACCTAAGGAGGAGGTGTTTTGATCGGCACACTGCGCAGTAATCTTGTTGCTGGCACCTGCATTTTCGAGCTAAAACATCGGTTGGAACCTTCTGTTCGCCTACCAAGTATTTTGTGGCAGTCAGAGGAGAGAAAAACAAATCAGAAGTTTTAGTCTCATCCTTCTTAACGAACTGCGTGACTAATGCATTTATTCAAAATGGTAGTCATGCTAAGTGTGGGGGAGATGTTAAAAAAAGCTCGCCTAATTCATCATCTTTTCAGTATTTCAGTTTAAAGGACAACCGACGTCTCCGGACAAGTTGTGTCCATAATTTGTAAAATGGCTTCAAATGACTTCTACTGAGCGTATTTTACAAAGATTCCTCCACATATAGCTATATTTTACGTTTTAAGACTCGTGTGGAATATTCCGGAAGTCTTGTTTTTGAGTTGGTGACGAGTCCGTACGTGATGTCACTGAAGGAATGCCCCCTGACCGAAAAAAAGGACACATTGTAGCAGTCCTTGCATCACGTTAATGCTTGTTTGGTCTGAAAACCTCGTGTTGCGCCAGAAGAGGGCGTCCAAGCTCCATATGAGGAATTTATCAGCCTGTGGAAACACAATACACTGTCATGTCTACAAGAGCTCGCCATTTTCTTCTGCCTCTTTTTGGGTGAGACATTTACCCCCAATGTTGCCTCAAAATGGCACGGAATAAATTCTTTAATCGATTGCAAACATGTATGTTTTCCTCTTCAGAACTATTTGAATCATATTCATAACTGGATGTGTAACAAGAAAGCATATTCTCCGAATCTGAAGCCATTGTTTTGATTTTGCAGCAATGCAAGACGTCTTGGCGTGACGTCACAAACTTGGGGTGGGACTTTCTGAAAATGCCCAATTCGCAGCTCAATTTTTTTGCAGATTTTGGACACTAAGTCATTTTTATTGGTGTTTTACATTTGAATAAAAATATAATACTGCATGTTTTTGGTATTTTAGATGCTATAAAACGTTTTTATGATGTCAGTTTAGAAACAAAAAAGTGATGGCGATTGTCCTTTAAAGTTAAATCATCCTTCAAGAAAATGCTCCAAAGCACTTGCGGTCATTTCCTGTCAAATTGCACTTCCATTTGAGCTTAGAATGTTCTCTATTGTAGACATTTTTGGCAAAGTCAATCATGGACAATCATTATTTGGTGAGACTGGCATTGCAGTAACTGTTGTTTTTTTTTTGTTTTTGTTTTTTGTATTATACTGCTGTTTTTTCTTGTCTGTATTATAATCACTTCGAGCATTTGGCCTGTCAAAAGTGTTCCGTAAAAAGTACTTGCGGGCACTGGGAATATAAAACTGACATCGTCCCAAGTATGGATTTTTTTTTAAGTGGGAGGGGATTGTCAATAAGGGCATCTCGCATAAAAACGGTGCAAAACAAATCCTGCGCTTGACATGATGTGTTCGCAATTGCATTTGTGTCAAATTTTCAACACGTTTTGGCCAATTTCGCCCAGGCCAACTGCTATTCAGCTTAGCTGAAAAAGCAAACTTTTTCAAACTTACATAGAGAAAATAAAATGCCTTTTATAGTTTCTTTTTTTATGACACCACAGTTTGCTTGACCATCTCCTTCACTCCATTAGAACATTGTACAATTTTTATTATTAGTGCTGGGTTGTAAACTGCAAGATTTCCCCTTGCAGATGATGTTGCTGCAAGATCTCCCCTTGCACATGATGATGTTGGTCACGCATATAACGTAGTTTAGCCAGCAAGTGATATTCATTATAGACTCTCGCATTTTCTTTACTATTTATTCCCACTGGCCAAGCCGACCTGGATTTTTCCTGAATGTGTCCACTAAGGAGTTTTTTTTTTCGTGATATTGTCACATCCTTGTGTGCTTTCAGATGACGGGAAGCTGTCCTTGGAGGAGTTCCAATCATACTTCAGTGACGGGGTCCTCACAGACGATCAGATGCAGGAGCTTTATCGCTCTATCGACAGACAGAATGCAGAGTGAGCTCATCTTGCGTCTTTTAGCCCGCCTGGCTGGCTCCTCCGTTTTCATTTTATCAAGATTATGTCCATGTTACACATAAGCATCCCTACTTGCGTCTCAAGCCAAATTTAAAGTTTGCTTGGAGTATGGGATCATTGAGGCTTTGTGAAGCACTTTTGATTCACGATGACTTCAATCTTTTCGGGTAGCATGATTTGGTAAACAACTGTCCACGGGAGGTATTTTAATCAGTTCCAATATTTTATTGATTTTGTTTTGTCCTGGATCTTAATCAGCTGTGCAGGTGTCCCCAATAAGGTGTCTGCTCTTTTTTTTAAAACAGATACTGTACATCACAGGTGTCAAAGTCAAGGCCCGCGGGCCAAATCCGGCCCGCCACATCATTTTTTTCGGTCCGCGAAAGCAAATCAAACTTGTTAAATTCCATGTTGATTGCTAAAATCTGAGCCAAAATTTCATATTTTTGGATGTCAACCACAATAAAAGTCATTATTCTTGACTTCAGATTTGAAAACGAATTATTCATTAATTTGCTGTGTGCTCTATATGTAATATTTGAAGGGATTTAAACATTCTAATGGGTTCCCCAAATTCATAACGGCCCTCGAGAGGAAACCATAACTACAATGTGGCCCGCGGCAAAAAATCACTTTGACACCCCTGCTGTACATGATATCAGCGAGCACAATTTAAATGCTATTTTGTCTTCTCTGTTGCTCCACAGCAACATGGATATTGATAAACTGTCAGGTAATTTGTATTTACTTATTTTTGTGGTCTTTGTAATCCTGAAAATCTTATTTGACCCTGCGCGTCGGCAGGTTTTCCACAACCCGGCACACTTTAAATACGCACGTCTGCCTTTTTTTCAGAGTACTTCAGTCCACATGTGGGAGAGTACATCAATGTGCTGTCTGCGCTTGAAAAGCTCAATGTGGCTATTTTAAAGGCAATGGATAAAACTAAAGAGGCGAGTGACTTAACCTTTTTGCATGTGTAAATTGTGCTTACTGCATGGATGACAGGAATACAGAATTATGCTATTTAATATGCCTCAGTATTCAACAAGACATGTGTAAACTTAACAAGTAAAACATCACTGCAGTTGACCTTATTTTTTTTCTTTTGAGCGCTTTATCAGACCTATTTTTAGCTCCTTGTTGTCATGTCAATTCATTTAAAATCGAAAAAAAAACGTCACACCTTAACTCCTCCCCCAAGTTCAGAGCTCATCAAAAAGCATTTACTTCAGGCTTCCTTGACATTGACATCTCACCATGTCAACATTTATGAGTAAATTCCTTGAAGGTTTCTTCAAATGTATTTATAAAATGGTCCAATTACTACTATTAATGACCTATATGTCATGATGCACAAAAAAAGACAACTATTCTGATAGAACTTTTTTTATTCTCCAGAAATACTTCACTGTGCAGGCTGCACAAATTGCCCATAAGAAAATCTTATGTAGTACCCATTTACGCCGAGCGTGTTCATATGAACACAGATAAGCATGTTCATATGAACACAGATAAATTAATTTTCAAATGCATTAATGTTATTTCTTGCCACATTAATTATTAAGTATATATAATGATATTATTGTTAATCATATACTTTGTTTGAACCTATTTGATACTGTTTTGATTTTATTTTGATTTTTTTAATGAATTTATCTGCGTTCATTTCCATCCATTGATTTTCTGTCTTGCCGTCATATGAGTTCCAGGTAAACAGGAGTCAACTTCATTTGACTTTGAGACAAACGCAGAGTAAAAACGGATGGCACATAAAGACAAACAGCCATTCATACTCATAGTGTCGTCAACAGGCAATTTAAAGTCTACAATTAACCAAACATGCATGTTTTTGGAATTTGTGAGAAAGCTGGAGTCCCCACCAAAAAAAACACAAACACGCAATCTCAACAAGGGACGGACCCTAGATTCAAACTGAATGGATGATGAGCCTCATTTGCTAACCACCATATGCTGCTGCATTTAGCATCAAGATGCCAAATAAAATCGGAATATTTCCTTTTTATCCCACCGTGCAGGAGTATCAAGGCTCCTCTGTGCTGGGTCAATTCGTAACACGCTTCCTACTTCGGGAAACCTCCACCCAGCTGCAGTCCCTGCAGTCATCACTAGATTGCGCTATGGAGGCTGTTCACGATCAAAGCTGTACAGGACGAAGGTCTGTGAAGAAGCCAGAGGATCTGCCCATCCAGAGGGTCTCTAAACGACGCATTCAGAAGAACATGTGTCTCTCCCCGACAGACCCTTACTCAGGCATGCTGACCACAGGTGGGTAACCCCGATCGAGATGTTAGATTACATCACAAGTTTCAAAGGCAAGGCCCGGGGGCCAAATCAGGCCCGCCACATCCTTGTATTCGGCCCACCAAAGAAAATCAATCATGTCATGTGAAATGTAAATTTCTCCACTGTGAGACTAATAAAGGTATATCCAATCCAATCCAAGTGCCTTGATGCTTGCTGCAAAAAGAGTTTGACACCCTTGAATTTCAGGGAAAGCGGCAACTAACAGGAATACGTGTTGTGTTTCAGGGGTCAGTGTGGAGTCCGACTACCACTGGGGGGCCCAGGTGGGCCAATTGGAGCAGCTCATAGACAAGCTGGACTGTGAGGTGTGTACGGGAGGCACGGTCGATAGTTTCGGGTGACCTCTGTGCACCTGCCAACCCCAACAACTGTACGAGCAATGAATGGAAATTAGTTTGCATGCTACCACCGCAGTCATGGTATTTTATTACCATATTTTTGGTCTATAATGCGCACCGTAGTATAAGTCATATTACAGTGAGACCTCAACTTACGAACTTAATTGGTTCCCAGACAGTGTGTAAGGCGAAAAGTATCTCAAAAAACATTTTCCCATAGGAAACCATTAAAATGGGAATAATCCGTTCCCGGGTTTCCATAAAACATACTTTTCAACTAAATAAGCCTTAAAACTACACACAACATACCTTATTCTTTGTATAATACATGTGCTATTGTATTGTAATGAAAGAAATACACTGCATTGTATCATAAAGTCACTTTATTTACATTTGTGATGGTCATTTATGGCTTAATGGAATGGCGTTGGAGGTCGAAGGTCAAAGGGAATTGCTGTTTGGAAAGAGGCGCATTACATGAGGACTGTAATTAAAGAAATAAACTGTGCTGTAAAATAAAGTTTTATTGACCTTTTTGATGGTCGTTGATGGCTTATGGAAGGAGAGTCACCTTCCATAAGGACTGTTGGTAACTTAACCTCTGGTGCTGTTCGGTCGTGTGCTTCCGCCGAAGATCACTCTGCCAGCTGTGGTGGGTGTGTATTACGAAAATAGTGCTTATTATAAGGTTTAATTTTCAGAAATTTGACGTTTGTAAGACGAAAAGTTTGTAAGTTAAGGTGTTTGTAAGTTGCGATCTCACTGTATTTGTTATTTAGTTTTTTTTTCTTTTGACTTCAAGATGGTGCCGCGAGAGTGGCTGCCTTTCCAGCAGCTCATGTATTTTGTTTTTCTACTTTCACTCTTTTCATCTTCCTTTCATCACTCTGCTGCTGTGAAATGTAAATGTCTCCACTGCAAGACTAATAAAGGCAAATCCAATCCAAGGCGCACCAGACTATAAGGCGCACCTTCAATGAATGAAAAAAGGGTTCAAAATACAATATCTAAATACTTAAAAATGTTTTCTAAATAAACGGCACACCACATTATAAGGCGCTACAATAGAGGCTGGGATTACACACTACTTCTACAGGGGGAGATGGAGTCGGTGGCTGCTGACAATAGTTGCGAGACCTGTTGTGGCTCAATATAATGCACAAGTGCGTATATGGTGCAGGGTCATTTTTGGAAGAAAATGAAGGCTTTTGGGTGCACTTTGTACACCGGAAAATACGGTATCATTGCCAAGTGCTAAATTTGTTTTTATAGATCTTTTTTTTGTGCATGACTCACTTATTTGTGCTTGCACCTTCAGAGTCCACATCTCGAACCCCTGAAGGAAGACACACTGGCGGGGACGTATAAATCGGTGAGTCATCCTACTATATACTTCTTGCATATATTTCTTTCTACCTTCCAATGACAGCATTGTTGCCGTGGGATATGGCACGCCAACTATAGATAGTTGCCATGGCGCTTCAATTCTTCACTGTACTATGGTTTGACCATCCAGGAACAATATGTCTCTTTAAACAATTTCATAGAGTTGCTTGTTCTGTAGCCACAAAGGGACACACGCCAGTGTCTTATTGTGCCGGTCCCAAGCCCGGATAAATACAGAGGGTTGTGTCAGGAAGGGCATCCCACGTAAAAGCTTGGCCAAAACAAACATGCGAATCAAACCTCTGAAGATGGAGGACACTGATTGTCTAAGGGAAAAGCCTAAAGGAAAAGAAGATGTCAGTAGTAGCATTAGTTCAAAAGCAGCAAAAATGAATCACTCTTGTCAAAAATCAATATTTAAAAATGTTGACCACAAATTTCATTTTCGATTGTTTCACAAAGTGAGTGCGATGCAAAAGGTGATTGATGATTCTGTGGTAGGAGGTCTCCAATTGCCAAGTTATACTAGATGATCCGCAAGGGGAGATCTTGCAGTTCATAAATGCACCTTTTGTGCACCAATCTCCTGCAGACCGCTCTGGGTCCATTTCTTTTAAGACGATGCTAATATGGTTGTTTTGCTTTCTCGCCCCCCCAGAACATCCTCCTGGTCCAAAGACAAATGTCAGTGAAGGAATGCGATGTGGAAAAGTTCCAGCATGCTCTGAAGAACTACACAGAAGCCACCAGTGGACAGCAAAACAACCTGCAGTCAGTCACTTGACGATTTTCCGACCCGGCCGTGATGACTGCAGCTTTTCCCTCACTTGTTTTCCTCCACCTTCTTTTTTTTCTCTCAAGCATTTCTGTCCAGCACTTGCCTAACAGATCATGCTTCATCATGTATGAATTTTGGCAAGATCGTCTCTCCTGGATGAGGTGAGGCGCAAAACCACACATTTTCAAACGTCAACTCTAAAGTGCAATATTACAAATAATTAATTTAAAAAAAAAAAGATATTTTTTTTTTAACAAAGGCAAATCTTCCTTGGGTCTTTTTCTCTTAGCTTCCTGCAATCATCCATCAGTAAGACGTTCCAGCGCTG